>NC_087204.1:87775786-87793286 GCF_015104395.2 Macrobrachium nipponense
GATACCTGTACTCTACTGTACATACACCTGTATTTCAAATGTGGTGGAGATGGGTTGACAGCGATCCCAAATACAGAATCGTCCCTTCGACGGGAATATGTATGCCAGACTTTGGCATCAATTGGCTTCTCTTGACAGCCCCTGGAAGAATCGGTTCACGCTGTTGGACGTTTGAATCCCTGGCGCAGAATCATTTATAAGCCAAGATTCCCACATCGGTGATATTCCCAAGGTGGAGTGAATTGGATATTAAAGACGTTAACAGCTCATATATGTAGGTGTATATTAAGGATTCTTACTTAATTATATATACATACATACATGCATATATATGTGTATATACATACATATAAGTATACAAATATATATGTATATATATACATGTATATATACTATAATTGTATATTTGAATATATATATCAAGAATTCATAAATCTTCAGTTAAATGTTTCATCCTACTAACAATAGCAATAAAAATATTCAGTCTGGAGTTAGGAGCAAAATGGTTATCTTTCGTTACACCCTATAAATCTTTCGTTAAGTATTAAAAGCTCGAATTATGCACCTGTTTTGGAAACATCCTTTGCGCCTTATGAAACGAATGGTTCATCATGGTTCAATAACTATCGAAAGAAAAGCATCTCACACAGCCAATATACTTTACTTTTTCAGCCATTTATATGGTTTTCGGAAAAAAAAACTGAAAAACATAAGCAAGTAGAGTAAAATTCGGAGAAGCAACAAATTTCATAAAGTGGGTCATGGGTCGCTAACTCCATATTGCCTCTTGAGACTTGTTGAACAATTTTTCATTTGCTGTTTTAAGAAGAGCTCCACAGCGGAATATGAGGACGGGAGGAACAGAAGTATCCGAACAAACTCAAAAATGACCCTCGGAGGATTTTATTGTTTCGTTCAGATTTCCATCTCCTCTCTCTCTCTCTCTCTTGTTCATGACCTTCCCCTCAGGTCTGCCAACATTAATTAGACCTAATTTCCTTCGTAAACGATAACACTTCTAGAAATAAGTTTCCCGCGGAATGACTCTGACTGTGTTATCTTTATGGACGCAAAAACAGATCAGCGTAAGCTGCTTTTGAGTTAAATCTCCAAAAGGTGGATGAAAGTGTTTTCATGCGCCTATCAGGTACTGGCAAAATTGCTTAGAAAAACGATCTTAATTTGTCCGTCTAACTGGTATTTCTAAAGGTCCTCTATTTAGATGACTTAACATCTCCATGCCTGATAGGTATTTAAAACCTACTTAATTATAAAACTGAAATTCGAAAAGGAATGTTGACGAAAATATTTAGAAGGGCAATGAGTTCGCTCTCAAACCCAGGCATCAAAATGATTTCGAATATCTTGATATCCTGGAATTCTCTTTGACACAGGAAACTACGTCTGGAAGTGTCATTCCCAGAAAATATGAGAAAGCAAACCAATTCTCATAAAACATTGATCTAGTCTTTATTTTGAATACCCTGTATGTTCAGAAATGGTTATAATCTTTTCTTTGAAGTCAGTGGTACAGCGGCATTACAGTGCAGTGACTTGTGTACAAACGGCAAATCGAGGTATTTAGTCAAACTTAGTTCCCGCCAACTGCAGTATGGAAATGGATTTTCACCAACGTGATTTCATTTCCTGAATATGAGATTATAGGACTTCATTCTCTCTGCGGTATTTCATTTCCGTTTATGGTTCACCTACGACTTTCCTGCTGACGCTGTTTTAGGCACAAACGGAGCCATAAATTTGTCAACTCTTTTTAAACGAAACCACTTTCATGTAATATTTCAGACTCATATGTCATAAACTAACAAATTTTTGAGAGATATCAAAAAGACGTTTCATAATAGAGTGGCCCAAGCTAATCTTGGTGTTGTAAAGGGATTTTGCCTTTTCATGTGAAATTTACGTGTTGTAGGAATTACACGAATTTTAGATCGTCCACCTTTCGCAGTAACTAAACTGCAGTGGCTCCAATTAAGAGTATAGAGGCAATGAGACTAGTTACCTGTAATTATTATGGAAGCATTAAAAACTCAAATTATAACCAACCTTCAGGGTGAACTAATATAATATTTGCGGTCAATGGGAAGCCATCTATCAATCGAGTTTCTCTCTCTCTCTCTCTCTCTCTCTCTCTCTCTCTCTCTCTCTCTCTCTCTCTCTCTCTCTCTCTCTCTCCTTCGCGCACATTTTTAAAAGCTTTCCTCCCATTTTATGAGGCGCTATATTTTATAGGCAATATAGTGCGACCGCTTTATGGCTGCCATCTTTCATTACTTTTTATTGGAAAAGTTGGGATTTCTTCCGGAAAGGTTCTAATTAGTGTAGTTGGAATCTGTCTGCTTTCTACCTCCTGCCTCCCCACCTTTTCAACAGTAGGCGTTGCTGCAAAATTCTTTGACTTTTTTTATAACCCTGAACACTGATTGCGATTTTATTCATTTATTTTTATTTCATTTATTTATTTATTTATTTATTTATTTATTTATTATATTTTTTATGTATGTATTTATTTATTTATCTATCTATTTTTATTTATTTATTTATTCTTTTTTTACTTTGCTCTTTCAGTATTACTTCACCATAGTTCTTAGTTGAGTCTGTTCCTACCCTGTTCATACGAGCTACCATTTATATAAGTATCTCCTTCATACTTTTAATTATCATCGTTTTTCTCTTCATGACGATATTTCTATTTTGGATGCAGAAGAAGGGAAAGTAAAAATACCAAAGAAGCTATGAAGACTTAAATAAATGATATATCAAATAATAATTTTTCATTAAAATCAGTCACACTGTTAATAATCCGTCTTTCAAGAGTATTTTCTGCAATCTCACATTACATGTATCTCTGTTTAGTTGATTTCAACACTTTTCCAAGCATTTATTATGCACCTACTCGCCTTATCTTTTAAACATCTCTCCACCTATTTGGTTAATATCACCTTCTGAATTCGGTCATAACTAAATATCTTATAGAGATTTAATAACAGGAAAACATGCAGTTCATCACTTTTCGCAATATTCTGTGTACTTCGTTACCTTTGGATTCCACGGAACTACAATCTACAAAAATTGTGGGCGCTCATTTAGCAAACAAAATCTGGGTAACGTCAGATCTAAGAATCAGCGTTTGCTCTCCTTTCAAGGCTCGACTGTTTGCACAGCTGATGACGTCCCCAGATCTCGGTACAGTTGCGAAGTTCCATCATACACGCTCTCGTTTTCGTCTTCTTCTTCATCTTTTCTGTGAGAGAGATTTGATGAGGAATTTCAAAATCCCAATTACAGACATGATGAACTTCACCAATGCATTATGTCAAAAATCTTATCTGTTCATTTTAGTTTCTCTTCGAGTTATTTTTTTTAATTGAATTTAAAAAATGACAAATAAAAACAAATGATAATTCACTTGTTATTATTTACAACAAATTTTCATGTCTATTTATCCTAACAAGTCATCTACTTTTCAAATGACATATTTTCTTCAAATTCCCCTTAAGTAGTGAGTCCAGTTAAGGCACCTCGCGGCGGGCACTGTGGGCATCAGTGAAAGGGATTATAGGTGCCTTCTGCTTCCAGTTGCACATTCCTTTTAGGATTTTTGTTTGACTCCATACCAGCTTCTTGTTTAACCACCCTAACTCTGACTTCTAGTGCAATTGCAGGGTTTTCTCTCAGCTCCAACCTGAGCTCGATGCACTTCATCTCATTCAAATTGTGGATCGCTTTATCTTCTTGCTGTCCAACCACTCTGAAAGTTCTCCATTGCTTGACTTAACCTAAATTTCAGAAAGTAATCGAACATACCTTTCAAATCGATTTTTGTTTCATTTATGAATTATTTGAAACAAAAAACAGTTCTTTATTTGGCTTGCCATTTAATCTAATGCCCTTGTAATTGTTCGTATATATCTTTCACTATGATTTTCTAGATTCATAGGATTATTGGGAGCTATACATTAAATCTCCATTATAGATTAATCATTATAAAACAGTCTATGTAAAGAATTTTATTTCCAGTGCATCACAGCATCTGTTAATGTTTTAAGGTTGCTGGATGTTCACCTTTAGACTTACATTGACTTTAACAACTCTTGTTTACTCACCTGAGTTATTCCTAGGATGCTTCGAATATCTCGAATGTCGACATATGACGGAAAGTATTCCCGAGACGCTCAGGTCACTTCTGATCACATGTTTACCCGTGAGGAATAACTTTTGCAAGATCATAGCATTTTCTTGCTCCCTAAGGAATGCTCATTATATGATAATGTTGTCAAACTCTTCTGTGACAGGTAAAAAGTTACTGGGAAAATAACATTTGAGTCTGCTGCACGATCATAATTCACCTGACTTCATTTCTTATATTTCTTATTATTCAGAGCGGAAGAATTTCTGTGCTGAATGTCTGTTCCGATATGCAGGGCAGGGTCGCCGTTGTTATCTGGGATTAGATGTTGTTTCGTTGACCATGAGTCTTGTCATTTAATCTTATCTAATGTATATGGCTTATAGCTGGAATAAATGAGTCAATTTAATTCAACTCAATTCAGTTCGAAGAGAAGGGACCAAACCTTGTCCTAATCGTAACTCGGTTCAGTAATGAATAATGGCCGGTTTTTACTCTTCTCCCAATACATTTTGCGGGAATCACGTTATCAAATCCACAAAAGATCATTGTAAGGTAAACGCGGTACTTTTCAATAGATGGTATTTTCTTTTTATGAAATTATTGACTGGCACATCGTCTAATTTTTTTGATTATGCAAAAGACTATGGCTCCTGGTCTTGTGCTGGCAAAAGGCCAATTTAATTCAAACCAAGCAATCTTTTTTTTCTAAAATAAAATATAGAATTTAATGTTTTAAAGTGAAAAATCTTACCCTATCATGTTCTATAAGTAACTATAGGTGACAATTTGCAGAAAGATGTCAAATTTGTATATTAAGTATAAACTTTTTAGTATTCTTGTATCTCACCTCTCATATCATGTTTTACCTAAAATAATTTCCTCCTTACCTCTGTCGGCTACCATTGGCTCAGCAAAGCATTACTGATGCCCCAGAGGTAATCCAAAATGCATGCTACCTGCCGACGGCAAAGGATAAGGAAATGGTGTACAGGCATTCTTCAACATACCCTCCTCGCTGACGAACCTTTGCAGCGAGTCTCTCTCTTTGACTTCAAGATTATTTTTCAACGAATTCGAAGTACAGGACAATTAGTCAACTTTGAACTGCTCACAAGGTAACACTATCGATGTATAAACATGCAAACACACAAAATACAGGGGTACATTCGGATTGACGCAAAGCACTAAAGGACACATGTGCTCGTTCTCTCTCTCTCTCTCTTCTCTCTCTCTCTATATATATATTATATATTATATATATATATATATATATATATATATATATATATATATATATATATATAGATATATATATATATATTATATATAATATATCTTATTTAATAATAATAATGATAATTATAATGGGACTAGTTCCAGCTTCATTATAAATTATAGGGAGGATCGGCATATCTTCAGATCTGAGGATTATCTTGAAGTTGTCACCTGGATTGCTATATTGTTTAATTATTTTCTTGCGAAAAAAGTTCCGAAAACACATATATAGTTTACCAATCAATGGTCCTGGTTAATGAACAATAATGTAATCTTCAGGATTAATTCCTTCCTGTGGTGTTACAGGAAAGAAAAACAGCAAGATAATCTTAAAAGGAGTTTCATATCTACTAAAACTGATTTTTCAAATCACATTTTCGAATAGGAGATCGATCCACCTGAAACAAAGTTCTGAAATAGCCGATACCCTGAGTTAGTATTATTTTTTTTTATTAATTCTTTGAGCGAATCCAATAAAACTAGAGAGAAAGAGAAAAACTGATAAATAACCATCCTGTGCCTGTATAGTTATGCATATACAGAGAAAGTCCTTAAATGGTATATCATCATCATAATGAACGTGGCAGGCGTACTTTTAAATCGAGTCGTAAATGACAGGTTAATGATGCCTTCCTACCCATTTGAAATTAAGTGAAATTTTCACCTACCAAAACTTGGAGTCTGTCTGAGCTACCATTTACCTAGCTCCGTAAAGAACTAAACGTAAACATATGCAGTATGTCCGCAGGGCTACATCACACTAAGAGTGTGCCCACATTTTTTAAGTTCTACGTATGAAGTTTTTGTGGAAACGGTTGATTAATTGATTGATGCAAAAATGTACCATGGCGTCACAACAACTTAGGTCATCGACGTTGTGGAAAGGGGAAACTTTAGTTCACCCGTCTAGCCATTTTGTTTCTTTGCATTATTTACTTCCTTTCAAGTGACAATGATACTGAGCCTGAAAATACAAGAAGGTTACGCATCCCTCAAATACCAACCAATTTGTGCTCCTCTTCGAAGAATGCAGTGAAACACAATCACAACGATTCAGATTTCCAGTCCATCAGGAAAACAGGTTGGAAGACCTCCCTAAGACAACAAATCACTCAGATACATTATATAGTTACTATAGTCAATAGGTCATGCTAACGTTTATTTTTTATTTATTTATTTAATTTTTTTTGTACCCTAGTGTTATTGAGTTCCTGGCCTGGGATATGGAGACTACCATTCAAGAGTGTTGATCTCTACATGTGGATAGTCATATATACATATATATATATTGTTCAAGATTTTAAGCCAGAACCAAGGAAAGTAAGGTCTTTACCAGTTTCATGCATCTTTGTCTATATGCAAGTTGCCCCTTTGAACTGGAAGCACCCATTCTCTCAAAAAAGCTATCTCTTCTCCCATTGGCTGTTGGAATTACCCCCTAAAGAGATGAGGATTTAAAAGGAACAGAAGCCAGCGGCTCGTCCTCAGAAGCGCGGTAGACCTAAGAGAGGTCAGACACTCCTACCATCTCATCCTGCAGACGCCGCCTCTTCCCCATTCTGCTTCCCCCTGTTCTCCTCTGGGAAGTCCCAAGTATTTTTTAAAAGTCCGACTACATTCAAGCCCCAGGATCCAGGTACTGTGAAGGAATTGTTTTACCTTTGTCTGTATTTCATTTCCATATTTCCAAAGCGACGGCCCTCCTTTGTTTAGTTTCTCATTCCCCCCATATGGATTCAATTCTGTGATTACTCCCCTTGTGATACTAATGAACATCCCCCTAGTAAATTCAAGCAACGAAATAGTTCTCTTTGTGTAAATTCCCAGTCTTTTCATTTCACTATGAGTGGCCTGTAAACTTTTGATTGAAAGAAAGTAGTGTGTAACGTTCGCCCTCGTGTGCTGCCCCGCTTTATGCAAGTGTCCTATCTATTTGCAGACAAACACCGTGCCTGATTGTGGTAGAAATTGGAAACCCTTGGAGCTTGCAGTTTCAATCTGTTTGCGCAAATTTCTGAACGCCGTGGCTGGTTACCCCCAGCCACGTGTTTCCGGTGGATCGACCAATTGACCCCTTTATTAGTCTCCTGGACCTCTGTAAATTAATGTAAATACAGTGCATTTAAAACTAAAGTCTAGCTTCTATGTAAATTCCTCCTTCCTCAGTAATATCGGCCTTCTGCCTTAGTTTTTTTTTTTTTCTCATCTCTCATCCTCCATTCAAGGCCAAATTTTTCAGTATTTACATTTTCTAGGAGTGAACGAGCAGTATCAGAATAATATAATACATATATATATATATATTATAGTATATATTATTAATAATATATTATATATTTTTAATATATATTTAGTTATGTATAATATATATATATTATATATATGTTTAACGGGATATTAGTCTCGTTATTTATTTTGGTAAACGGTTGTAACTCGAGCGTCAGGCAAACCGACACACAGTCTCTCTCTCTCTCTTCTCTCTCTCTCCCAAAGCGACCAACGGCTCGCGACTTTTGTTTTCTTTCCTCTTCTCTCTTACTCTCTCTCTCTCTCTCTCTAAGCGATCCCTCTCTCTCTCTCTCCACCTCTTTCTCTCCATTCTAACAGGTAATCAAATGAGAGAGTTGCATTACAAAAATACATTTATTTAACAATGGAAAGATAATGATCCAAGTCTTACTGACTAACTTAACTCAGTTAAACCCCCAACATTAAAATGTCTAAAACAGTAATTAGTCACACCAATTGTCTATTCTCCCATCGGGACCCTCGGTCCCCGGTCCCCCCCCCCCCCCCCCCCCCCCCCCCCCCTTGCCAGAACACATAGTTCCTCGCCAGAATCTTCTGTTTCAAAGACACGAGAAACACACTCGTAAGTACACATAAGTTTAAAGAAAAAGTTAATAAAATGGAACATCTTACAAGATATCAATTCCTTTCGCTAAAGTAATTCAACTCACCCATGCATCCGGAATATTTCACTCAATGATAAATAAACACTTAGGCACCGCCATCGTAGCTTTGCCTTCCTCCCTCGGATCTCTATGCAAGTCTCCCCATAGACTTGGCTGGTGATATATTATCAAAGGAAGAGGCGCACACGCACATACGAATGCACACTTCGACAACGCCCCTTGTTACTGGTCGCAGCCAGTTTCCCAAAGGCACTTTGAACAAAGACCCATGAACTGACATAACAACAGGACGAACGTTGACCCATCTTTCTATGCAGTTTCATATCACGCCACCACAGAAATCATTTATCAGCTTTACTCGGGTCATTGCTTCGGCTCTCTTCTCTGCATTCCAAAAAGGTCACAACGAACATATTGTCAATATATCATTAATTATAACCCTAGGACTTAATCCCATATATATATATCTATATATTATATATATATATATATATATATATATATATATATATTTGTGTGTGTGTGTGCGTGTGTGGCATGTATGTATATACACACACACACACACGCACACACACACACACACACACATATATATATTATATATTATATATATATAAACAATATATATATATATATATATATATATATTAATAAACATTACGGAAGCAGGGTACTTTCTCAATATTCACAAACAGAACCAGAATTATTTACCTCCAAGGCTCCGATATGTAGTATTGATTACCAATACCTCGAAAGGGACAATTCAATGTTCATAGCGTGTATTAGACCTGTAAATTCCATTGTTAATATGGCAGCCAGCCAATATGTCTCTGATGAAATGGAGTTGGTAGTAAACGACATTCTAATAGACACCGGAATTCTGTCTGGTTTAGCTGCCTGATTGCGACACTGACAAGGGACCATCGGCATGGCAAGATCCATTAGAGCGCTAATTCGCTCTAATGCCGAATTCCTCCTCCAATTGCTCTCCTAATTTCCTAATTGCCACTTTTGGACATTTTTTTTTACCGCAGTTGCTTTGCATTTGCAGTAATTCTATATCACAAATACTGCTATTACTTGATCACCTGCTCAGTTTATCTTCCCTCATATGCAATGCAATAGAAATTTTTGGTCACATACGGAAGACAATTTGAATCAATTTATCTACCGTAACTCATGTCCAGGTACTTTTTAAGAGAATTTGTATACAACACGACAACATTCTAGCTCTCTGTCTATCAGAAAGCGCAGAATATGTCTCGAATTAACTTATATAAATGAATAATTTCCAGCTCTCCTAAAAATGATTAATTCTCGTGACATAAGATGAATGATGATTTTGCAATATGCGCAAATTGGGGGCATTACGACTGCATTAAAAGTGAATGGTCAGAGATGATGTTACATGACTTGCATTGAATGTTGTCTCATAAACTCTCAGCTATATAAAATGGAGGACGCCACCAAAGAAGTGTGAAACTGACTCTTCATAGCGACGCTTAATTTTGTAACTTAAATACCATACATTTTAATTTTTTCAGGATTTATAACCCAAAAAGGTGAAGAAGTAAATAGTATAAATATAAGAAATATTGGGAAAATCGTATCATATTATGACACAAAAATGACATACTTCCTGTTGAGCTTAAGTTTTAAATGGTGTCTTGGAAAATGTCCGTCATAATTCTTGCAAAGGCAAAGGCAACTCAAATATAACCCATCACATAGTAATAGTTATGGCGGTAGCATCTATGATGATGACAACGTTAATAAAGAAATCGAAAAGAGAAATGAGCATTTTGCTTGATAGGCAATAGAAGTAGCTTTTGAAAATTGAAGAACTGTCACTTACGAGTTAATGTAGTATTCCTCTTTGCTCAGTATCTGAGATGATATTATCCACATAGCATTGACTTCCGAGAGGGTTCCTGTTGGGAGGAAATGTCGCTCTGCTGTTGCGGACAGAGAAAAATGGTCATGATCAGTTTACTGCGACTCTGTGAATGGTCTCTCTCCCAACAACGCGACCAGAAAATTTTCTTCCTCGCTCTCCAATGGATAAAAGGGGAGAAACTGCTGTCTCAGGTCTGCAGTCACCATTCTGTTCTAGCCCACTCAATAACAGGATGAATATCAGGCTCTACAATGAAGCAAAACTCCCACTGCATTCCTCTCTGCTTCATTTCACCGGGAAACCATTTCTGTTCGGCCAATGCTAGGGTGCACCTTTTTAGGTCTATCTTTAAACTAGACAGCAGTTACCTTTTGATCAGACGCCACATAAATTGTTTAGGAAATACATGACTTGTGCCTTTGCGCTGAATTAAGTTCGCTAGTGTATTTGTGTCACCATAGGCTTTCGTGATCGACTTACCCATTTGAATAAGTTTTTGTTTAGTAGAGATTAAGAATTCTCCATATATAACTTCACTAGGGTAAAACAAATTTGAATTTTACATTAATCTTCATACTCCTTATCTTTTCACAGAGAAACTGCAGTGATTAGATGGTTTCAGCCAATTCTCTTCTGACCAATAAAATTTCAAACAAAACGATGTGTGGTTAAAGTAGATATTTCTTAAATGTTTCACTAATAATAAACCACAGATACAATAAATAATAATTTGTGTTATATCACATGAAAATAAAGCGTAAAAATTTGGAAAATTTTAAATACGATATTTGGCTCAAAAAATTTTCTTCTCCAATTAAAAAGAGTTCTTAATGGAGCGTGTCATGCTGACTTGCTTCTGGCGGAATTGAAAATAAATACATACATACAAACATACATACATACATATATAATGTATGTGTATACATATAAATACATGTGTATATATATGCATGTATACATATATATATATATATAGATAGATAGATATAAATATATACATATATTACATGTGCATATATACATATACACACCGAAACACTAAATGTTTTCCATTCTGGATGTGAAACAAAAATGCGGTAAAAGGTTTGCAAGCAATGTTTCCTAGTGTGGACAGGCCTTTAGACAATTCGTATAAAAAGGGTAAGACAACAAGTTTGTTAGTATGAAAAATACAAACAATTTTATTTTAATGTTAAGACCATAAGTTTGTTAGTTATGAAAAATACAAACAATTTTATTTTAATGTTAAGACCACAAGTTTGTTAGTTATGAAAAATACAAACAATTTTACTTTAATGTTAAGACCACAAGTTTGTTAGTATGAAAAATACAAACAATTTTATTTTAATGTTAAGACCACAAGTTTGTTAGTATGAAAAATACAAACAATTTTATTTTAATGTTAAGACCACAAGTTTGTTAGTATGAAAAATACAAACAATTTTATTTTAATGTCAAGACCCTAGGTTTGTTAGTTATGAAAAATACAAACAATTTTATTTTAATGTTAAGACCACAAGTTTGTTAGTTATAAAAAATACAAACAATTTTATTTTAATGTATAAGACCCCAGGGTTGTTCTGTGAATGAACAATTTGGATTTTCCCTTCATCGGATTCATCCAAAGCAAGTTTTTTTTTTTATCATTTTCATCCATAACCTCAGATCACCCATGCCGGATAGATTACCTTTTGAGCAACAGGACTTCTATCTGGGAGTGTGGAATGTTTACTAAACTGATGTAATTTCAGGCGAATTCGCTGGTGATGATGATCTGTCCCATAGTCTGTCATGAATTTCTCATCTTAATATATATTATTATATATATATATATATATATATATATATATATATATATATATATATATATACATATATATATTATATTATACATATATACATACATATATATATATATATTATATATGTATATATATATATATATATATATATATATATATATTATATATATAATATTATAGAGAGAGAGAGAGAGAGAGAGAGAGAGAGAGCTTAGGAAAATGTCAAAACGGCCCCATAAAATCCATAATGTCCTTCAATGACTTTCGAAATGTATTATTTGGCAGTTAGTTGACTTGACTGTGGTACTTCGTATCTTGATTGTGAGAAGCATAGTACTCTTAACAGCCGCGTCCACAAATAATTATTCGGTTTATGTCTGTGTTTTTCTGTGTGTGTGTGTGTGTGTGTGTGTGTGCCCGCGTGTTTGTTTGTCCACAGAGGGTTTCTCTAGCAAGAAATGGCAAAACATAAACAAGTAAAAAATGCTCCGAAGTTCCTTCGGCATAATTGAGTTTTCTGTTCACCTCATAACGCTGTATGAATCTCTTAGCCATGGCCCATGAAACTCTCAGCTGCTGCCCATGGAACCTTTAGCCACGGCCCGGTGGTGGCCTGTGTTGTTGGCCCCTTTAGCAGTGTAAGACTGAGGCTAGAGGGCTGCAATTTGGAATGTTTGATGATTGGAGGTTGGATGATCAGCATACTAATTTGCAGCCCTCTAGCCTGAGTAGTTTTTAAGATCTAAGGGCGGACAGACAAAGCCATCTCAATAGTGTTCCTTTGAAAAAAAAAAAAAAAGCATTACTTAGGACTTAAATGTGGTAAGGTCTATTCAATGGAGAGTATTACCGCTATTGAATCATTATAAGTCATAAATGTTTTGATGTATGCTGACCTTTCGAAAGCTGATAGTTGGAAACCGAAGTTCCTTGACCCTATAACAGTACCCGATGCTCTCGTATGATGATTAATATTCAATAGCATCGAGGATTAGCCGAAGCTCAAGATCACAGAGAAGCAGCTGATCTCATATTCGAGAGGTTTCAGGTTACCTTTGGCAAGTCTCTCGAGAATTTAGTCACATAATATTCCGCAACTATAACAGCGATAGCAGGATCAATTAGAGTTACAACAGCAGCAACAACAGCAACAAAGAAAGTACGATTCCCAAATGTGATTTCTAACTCTATCGATATTACTAACTTCTTTTGGTGGTCTTGTACTTTAATTAATCGTTGAACGTCAAAACTGATAGGGTGTCCCCAATCAATAGCCTCTCATTATCTATACGTCCAAAATATATCTCAGAAGTTATATGCTTCCAAAAGCACATAGCTATAGTAGATTCCCATCAACCGTGCATCTGGTGTCTAGGCCCGTCGTATACGACGCTTCCGATTGACTGTTGATAAGACAATCACAGTGCTGGAAACTCTCAGCCTCCCTCGAGAGTTCACATAGGCAGGATGTATGTTCCACTTCTCCTGAGAGATACTTTAGAAAGACGTATCTCTCAGGAGAGGTGGAACATACATCCTGCCTATGTGAACTCTCTCGAGAGAGACTGAGTTTCCAGCCCTGTGATTGGCTTATCAACAGCCAAACAGGAGCGTCGTATGGGACTGGCATAGACATTGGATGCACGGTTGATGTGAATCTACTATAGTATGCAGTTCCATGATGTTATAGACTATTTGATTTATGTAACTTTCAAAAATATATACAAGCTGCCATCGTGTCATCTGACCGCGAATGGCTCCGTCAACAGACTTGGCTGTAGGTTTCGAACTCTCCCTAGCCTATAGTGATTTCAGTCAAATCGGAATTCTAATAATATCTGGTGGATAAAAACGTGTCCATAAGACAGGCACTGACGCTAGGTAGGTTGTGATTGAATATTAATGACACCGCTTGAAAAATGTCTCATAAGTCAGTAGATTCCGCAGTAGAATAAGATTCAAAAAGTGTTTTACTGATTCTAATTGACGCACACTTCAGGTCTGCACGAGGAGACGAATTTATGCCGAAAATGCTATCAGACTTAGAATTTTGATCTAGAATTATTTTGGGACCAATAACAACTACGCTTTGTGCTTCTGACAAAGGGGGAAAATTGCTTTAACTATTCCCAGATAATTGTTATAATTGTTTTATCAATGAAATATCTCAGTAAATAAAATGAACTATAGCTAATTATAGCGAGATTGCTAACGTTGGTATATACAATGGCCGTAATTATATATAGATTTTTTTGCACACATAACGCCTGTGTACAAAGCAGACTTGACGACAGGTACACGACTGTCCTGTACATAACCGGTCAGAGAACAAGCGCTAAACGGTCATATCAAAGGGCTACCCTTTATCTTGTTGTTTCTCGGGAGTAATTGTGTTATGCAGCCATCAATCAATTCTGCAACAAAGTGATTAGTGATCAAAGAAGATCTCTCTCTCTCTCTCTCTCTCTCTCTCTCTCTCTCTCTCTCTCTCTCCTCTCAATTTAAATAACTGATAATTTCATCGATCAATGACCCGTAAGGGTTGTGTCAATTCAGCCATAAGACCCGGAGATGGCCCCTGCATTGACTCACTGATCTTGTTGATTCAGTTCCATTACCGTCGCAAAGAGCGATGCAGAGGAAGAAGATTCTTCAGAGGCGGGGTCTGTGAATCCCGTTGAAATGCAGAATTTTTCTTTTCGTCCAAAATAATTCAAAGTTACTGCATTTCTATCAATAAAGCAAATACCACGTGGTGTTTGCACCCTGTTTCTCATCGGTGGATCTATATTTTCTTAATTTCTAAAATGCATTTTTTGGACGATTATTCCTTCGTTCTTATTACTGGCTAAGTTGTCTCTTTACTGGCGGTGGAGAGTTCCACCCATGAATTGATACTTGGTTCCAGACTTAAGACATAGTACGCTGTTCACTACTCAAATATTCCGTCACCTTCCACCCCCTACACCTTGAGCACCAACTTCCATCTCTAAAAGATTCTATGAGATAATTATAAATA
Organism: Macrobrachium nipponense; assembly: GCF_015104395.2. Classification (NCBI taxonomy): domain Eukaryota; kingdom Metazoa; phylum Arthropoda; class Malacostraca; order Decapoda; family Palaemonidae; genus Macrobrachium; species Macrobrachium nipponense. The sequence continues at coordinate 87,790,845 of NC_087204.1, forward strand.
AGACTTTTCCCAGGGTCATTAATCTTGAAATTTTCTGTGACTCAAGCTCTGTCTGCAGCAGTAGGTTTTCTTTGCTGTTCACTGAATCTTCATATCTATTATTTATCCTTTTATGACTTCATGCTGAATTCCTCCAGGGCCAGTCTTTCTGTTCCATTTTGTTCAGATTCTTTGCATTCAATATCTGTGGGTTGATCTTATCTGCTCACACTGTTTGTTGCTATTTCTCTGTAATACCTCAACTGACTCTGCGTGATGACCTGTGTACTAGAAGTGGTGTTGCTATTGTTCCAGAGACCATGGAATTCTGGCAACCTTCACTGGTAAGGTGTATATTGAAGAATGAAAGTATATTGTTTGTTATTAAATTCCTCTCTCCATTTAACCCTTATTTTGTTTATGTCTGATTTCTGATTACTCAGGCAAATAATCTTGCGCTTCCATGGAACAGGCATCACACTTTAGAATATTTTTGATTGGTCTCCTCAACGCAAGAATAGCAACATCCATCACGCCACCAGAAAGACCATTCAACGATATGGCGCTGAGGGAAAAAGAATATAAAGGCTCATACTCGAGAAAATGAGCCTCACACACTGATTTCAAACGTGCAAATACGGCAAGTAACAGCAGAAATTCTTTGCTGGATGTGCAATAAATGTCTTAGCCAGAAGTACTGCTAAACAGCTTGATAAAACTGAAGGTTGGCCGATGGATGCACACATCAGTACACGAGAACAATACTACAGGAGGAAAATGTTCTAATTAAATAAATATCGCCAAACATTTTAAATGATAATATGAGAGTCACTATATAAGTAAAAACATTGAGTTCTAGCACTCAAGATTGGCTTATCAATCATTTTTAGTTTTGCCAGAGTACAGCTTCATTTTCAGCTGATAACACTGTTACTAAATCATTCTAAATGTGTGGTAAAAATTCAGGGTCGCCATCTGAACACTGCCAAAAAATGGAACATGAGTTGCATCGTCTATATAATACAATATGTTATTTTCAAAATCAAAATTCATTTCACTAATAAAGGTCTTACCGCCACTCTACCGCGGTACACTCGCCATGATAGGTCTATCTTTAATCAAAACACTATCAACGAAAAATTTCTTCAGGTGCCAAATGACATAAAATATGCGCATGCGCGTAACGGGCAAAAATAATGTCTTTGTTTTGTCGTTTTTTGCCATTTCTTCCGTAAAGTTTACGTGATGCTATAATGTAGGTGAAACATTTCAGAATTCATGAGATCATTTCAATTTCATTCTGCGGCAATTCGTCGCCATCTCATTTATCTTTCACTCTTGAAATGGAAAAATATTGTGGTTTCCATGATTCACGCTTTACAGCTTAGTGAAATTGGTTTAACCTTTCCGACATCTCTTTAAATTACTAAATGACATTTGGAGTTTTACCAGAAACGTAACACTGTTGTTTCATTCGTCGTTTCCTGCTAAAATTGTGAAAGTCGACATCCATTGCGAAAAGTGGTGTTTTTACGTCCTACTAACGCTAATTTATCTGTTTTGTTTTCCGTTCTGACCTAAAAAAAAAAAATATGTAATAGTCTCCCAGGCTGGTGTTTCGATTTATTTTAGAAAAGCTTAATGAAATATCCAAAGAGACTAAGAAATAAAAAACATCACACATTTTCGGACAGGTGAGAAAATACGTGGTCGTTAAGCGTCCCCGTGTCTGATGTTAACCTTGCTTCGACCGAAACAGATCAAGGCCATCCTCTTTTGCTGTTCACTGTTGACTAAGAATCCAGGTAAAAAAAAGAAAAAAACAGAAAAAAAAGTCAATGGTAAAAAAAGTCAGGAAAAAGTCACAGGGGAAAAAGTCACATTAGTCTTTTGTAGAGAGTGACTTTACTACCGGCCACCGTTTACGAAAACTGTCACCACATCGAATAAGATATTGTTTTTGCGACTTCTGATAATCTTTGCCATCAAAGAGAATTTTGTGATTGAAATACGGAAGAGTTAAAAAAATTTGAATACAAAATGTCATTCGTTGATTAATTCACAATGATGTCATGCGGATGACAGGATCCCTCAAACTCCACTCTCTGTCTGTTTGTCTGTCTGTCTAATATTCATCGTCTTTATGAGTCAATGTGAACAAACCTTTAGCCCCAGTTGCCGCTAATGCATGTGCTTGTGCTTACTGATCCGGTAACACGAATTAACTCTGTCATTAAAACTCTGAATTTTTTTTTTTTATAAGACTTAAAACTGTAAAGCTGTTACGGCAGAATGACAGTATTCTTCTTTTTTCCATCTGCTCTTGATTCGACATTTGCTAAGGTCAGCTTTTATTTTGAAATATGTTCAGCTTTCACTTTGCACTGAAATGGCGATATGTTTTTTACGACAGTTTTAAATTTTTGCTCTCCGAAAGTGCCTTCCAAGTTGATTTGGAAGGAC
>NC_087204.1:87798286-87873685 GCF_015104395.2 Macrobrachium nipponense
GCTGAATAAATGTTTGATGCCGACGTAGTACAATGAAGGTATGAGCTGCCCAATTATCAACCCCAGTTGAAGCACAGCGGACCAGTTGCTGTAGTAGAATGCGACTAAAGCAGGTAGACCAAACAAGAAAAGCGTTTCTTTGCCCGGGTCTATTTGATTTCATCGCTCTCAGTATTCCACATATCTGCCAGTGGACGACTGGAATAGCCAGAAATAAGTTTATTGTTACAGTTAGATTATCCTTACACTTGTGAAGGGGATCATAAAAATTGACATTGCGTTATCATGCTGGGATGTGTTAACTTCATCTTTAGTACCTCGTCGGCTAGATTTAAATGACGCTGTTTTATAAAAGTATGGTACCTCATGAAGGCCCGGAGATGTGGCAAACTGGTGCAACGTACAAGTCGTCTGGCAAGGACTTCTGAGCAAAACAACCAAATGAGACTATAGTAGAACTTCAACCATGCATTTGATGTCTAGGCCAGTCCCTTACGACGCTCCTGATTGGCTGTTGATAAGCCAATCACAGGACTGGAAACTCCCAGTCTTTCTCGAGAGTTAACATAGGCAGGATGTATGTTCCACCTCTCCTGAAAGACGTATACCTCAGGAGAGGTGAAACATAGAGAGAGACTGAGAGTTTCGAGTCCTGTGATTGGTTTATCAACAGCCAATCAGGAGCGTCGTAAGGGACTGGCCTAGACACCAAATGCACGGTTGATGTGAATCTACTTTAGTAATTCCATTTCCGATGGTTATTATGTGAATTTCTCTGTCGAGGTGAGATATTTTTCAGAATCTGAAACATCGAGTTGCGACAGATTTACTTGCAAATTTACGATCTGAAGTTAATTTCATCTCGTCTTCACACAACGGATGAGGCATCTGACTCCAGTCTTCCTGTGACTAATTCAAAGCCAATTGCAACTGAAACCGTTCTGCCTTTATTGTCATGTATAAATAATTTCACTTCATATGTTGACAGAAACACAATGGGAATTACCAAACTGCAATGGGCAGCGTAGTATTGATTTGGTTTCGATTCAAACTACAAACATACAACTTTCTTAGTATACATCGTCTCCAAGCACCTTCTTCCATGTGTAGAATTAGGTTTTACTACTGAGTCAAAGTCCTATGTTGCACATCCCGCATATCGTTGATAAAATTGTGAATCAATACGTCTGAACTTCCCCCAAACAATTTTACCTGAATAAATCAAAATAACAAATATTCTGACCTTGCGTCAAGCATCTCACTTTTAATTCCATCCGTTTCAGGAACCTTTCCTTATTTGAAGTTTTTAATTGATCAACCTATATCTTCAATTATCAATCTGAGAAGCATTCATAAATCTGACCTAAGCACTTCCGATCATTTACTGTTTTGCTCTGTATTCTTTCTCTCTTCTCCATTCAGCCACTGTATAAAAGCGCAATTAATCAACAAATCATTTATCATTTCATCCTCTTCCATTTGCCTCATACTCCAAGGTCCTTCTGATCATTAAAATTTCTCCTCTGAACATCCCTTTCTCCAAAGCAATTTCTGTTATCCTTAGAGCACTTGCTCTCATTTACATCAAAATTTTCAGCATTCATCTTTTTCTCCTTTTTTTTTCCATCTTCCTCCCTGGCTCATTTTTTTCAAATGCTTATAAAAACATGACCATCTGCCAAGCACCTATGATACAATTTTTTTCTTTTTTTTTTTTTTTACAGCAAAACCTCCTGATTCGGTCATTGCATCCGCCATTTTTTTTATATATGTACACATTTTCTCATTCACAATAGTGACTATCCTATCCGTTTTTGGATCTTTTGTTTTCCCTAATGTACCCTTCTCACCTTTTTGTGTGCTAATTACTTTCAAGGTCACAGTTTGAGCTCTTCACCGTCCGTCAGTGGAACAAATAATCTGCGCATTTACTTTTTCTCGCTATCATATCCATCATGTTCCTGTTACATCCTTGTAACCATACAACTGAACAAGCTCTCTTCCTCATTGTTTTCCTTTCAATTTTTGTTTTGCAAAGTATTCTCAGAAAAATCTTTTTATTTTAGAAAATATTCCCTATACTCAAGACCTTTCCAGAACGATTCTTCTGAGCCCTCCTAATTCTCCTATACATCAGCTATCCTATGCCTACCATCTACACTGCTTTTTATGCCACCTTCTTTGCATTTAAATTACCAAGTACAGCTAACTATTTGCATTTTCCAAACCCAGCAAGGTGCTAATTTAGACTTTCCCAGAAACTTTTGCTGTCGTTTTCACTCTTTACAGCCCCTGGACTTAACACTTACAATTACAACTTTTTTCCTGCAGTCGCCCGCCATTCCCGAAACCACCACATTAGTATTCTTCTCCCGTTCCCAAAATCTTCCTGACGAAGCAAGCGCTGTCCTCTTCCCCTGCCTTAGTTTTTTCAGAAACCCTAACACTATAATTTGCCGTTAACAATCTTATCTGAACAAGCATATTGTAAAAGGACATTATCATTTATTTTGTTTATTAATGAGTTTATTTGTTTAATGACCTCTTGATAGGTAATATTTACATTTGCTTATAGCATTCTGATAAGCATCAATTGGGAATGCAAAGCATCAAAGATACAAATCTGTACGTTTATAACAGATGGGTAGCCATAGTGATTTTTGCATTCAAGAATTGGATTGGTTCAGTCGTCGGATGAAAATAACAAGAGAAAAAGCATCAGACCCGAAAATTTTTCCCGGAAAAAAATAACACCATTTTAAAACACAGTCTTTTTAATATTTCAAGCAAAACGCCGTTTGCATATTTTCACGTATTTGCCCTTTGATATGATAACTACTAGACAGTCCATGTTTTTCTGTCCATTGACGCTCACGAGTATATTCTTTTTTTAATATGCCTGTAGAGAGACAATGAACAATGATTTATTCTATTTTGTATCTAAAGTAGGTAATGACACTTATACCACAGGTACGCAATTGCGAATACATAATAATCAATCAATTTCGAGTAAACTCTATGAGAAGCAAAAGTTGATCGGCTTATCCTTATGAACCCATGTAGTGTATTTCCATGGGAAATCAGCGTAAAATAATTAGCTATGTCTATCAACGTCTGCTCACAGTTCATGGCAAGGATACGTACTAATGTATGAAAAAGATTTCGGAAGCCATATACACTATTTACTGTAATATTTCTTTGGGGTTTCTATCCTCGATGATATTTTAAATGTTTGCAGATGACAGAGAGAGAGAGAGAGAGAGAAATAGGGAGTGGCGATATTTATACTATATACAAGGATTTTTTTCAGGATTATCTCAGTATATCAAAAACAAGTAAAAACTGCGTAAAAGTTTCTTTGGCTCAATCGAGTGTTCTGTCGGGTGGTGGTCTCAGCCACGGCCCATATGAAATTGAGCCACGGTCCGGTGATGGGCTGTGTTGTTGTTAACAATAGCGCTGCCAGACGTACGGTTATGGCTAACTTTTGATATGCTTGATGATTGGAGGGTGGATGATCAACAAAAAAATTTGCAGCCTCTAGCCTCGATAGTTTTTAGATCTGAGGGCGGACGGGCACACAAAGCCAGCCCAATAGTTTTCTTTTACAAAAAAAAAACTTACGGAACATTTATTCGTCTCTTCAGGTACGATATAATACTCTCTAATTCGTTTTCAGCTACTCATTTAACTCATTTAATGTAAAATTTGATGAAAGTTAATGAATTTTTTTATAGTAATTTTTATTTGTACTATACATGCATATATATATGTGTGTGTGTGTGTGTGTATGAATAAAGGCAAAAGCCACGAAGGAAAGTGAAACGATAAAGTATTGCGAGGCCTTTCGACTCAATGTTTTTTACTTTGCTAAGTAAAGGACATTGAGTCGAAAGGCCTCGCAATACTTTATCGTTTCACTTCCCTTCGTGGCTTTGCCTTTATTTATATATTCATCACGTTCTAAATTTTCGTGATTCAGTTATACATACATACATACGTACATATATATATATATATATATAATATATATATATATATATATATATATATATGAACTGATCTGCATAGAAAATTCATGTGTGAGACGTAACGGAAATTCTACTAGTGAATGTGTTGTGCGTAGCTATGTGTGATGAGAGAGTAACGATCAGATAGATATCGCTGATTCATCGAATGCCCATATGATCGTTGGTGGCGTGGCGTGGGTGATTCAAATGAGTGCCATACATCGAAGACCTTTGGTTCCTTTCAATTATAAGAACCCAATCAGCTTAGACCTGTGACCCAAACAAGTTCAGTTTGAAAAGTTAAGAGTCAGTAGGGAATTAGTGGTCGACGGGTCAGGGCGAGTCTCAAAGACAGTGGTCGGCGCGTGTCGCCTTAGAGTACCTTCCGACTATATAATAATCATATAATTAGTAGTGTATTATTAGCAACAGGGCCCTGTGTAACTATTAAGGAAAATACACGTGTTAATTTTATCTTACGCGTTAAATTGGTGTCAGTCGTGGGGTCTTGCCAGTGCATAATATTTAACAGCGTAATTGTGATGGTGAAATAAACAATGCAAACTCGAAGAAAAGCGGCACGCGACGGCGGGAGTGCCAGTACTAGTAGCACCAGTACTAACAATAACAGTGCCGAGAAAAAGGGCAGTGTGAATGATCCGGCAGTGGCAACAATTATCCAACACGCGTTAGAAGAGTTACACAAATTAACAAAAGAAACGCAAACAAAAAGCCCCTCGACCCACCCACAATTTCGGCCAACGTCGCGTTTTTCACGCAAGTGCGATCAGACGGAAAAATAGAAAAACTGCCAGTGCTAGATGGATCCGTGCCTGAGTTTGATAACTTATGCACTGGTGAAGGCTTCCTTTCGATCGAGACCTTTATAAAGTGTGTTGAAAACGCCACAATTGGTTGGACAGATAGAGAAAAGATTGTGCAAGCGAAACAGAAGATCATCGGTAATGCAGCACGACAGATCAGGAGCTGGGACGTCCGTTATTCGGCAGACTGGGGTACTTTTAAACAGCACCTCACTCAGCAGTTTGCCCTACATCGAGAGGAAAAGATGGGGCTAATGGAAGATTATGACCCCAGGTTGGGGGAGGGGGAGTCGATTTCAGCCTTCTACTATCGCGTCAGTGAGGACTATGAGTCCCTCACCCCTGACGAAGACCAGACTGTAAAGTGAAAAGAAAACTTCTGTCAACGCATGCTGAAACGAATTCTCCCCACCTCCGTAGTGGGATTTCTTGTTGACGACAAGAGGCCCTTACACACCTTACTGCCGAAAGTACAACAACTATTCGACACAAGACGACGCCAGCAAAAACCAAAAAAAAAGGATGGGGGCACAGGCCACCTCCAACCGGCTGTTGCAAACGGTTAACCAATCTGACCCAAGCGAATCCTCCGCCAGCCTCACCCACCATCCAGGGGGCCAGGTCACGCACCAGGGGCCTCAAAAGAGGCAAGGGGAAAACACCCGGGAATTACACGGTTGGCCGTTGCTGGGGGGTGTGGGAGAGAGGGCCACCTGAGTGCCCAGTTGCCCCTCTTCATTGAGCCACGACGTTGTTTTCGATGCAAAGCAACAGACCACCTCGTGAGCGCTAGTTCAAAAAAACGACGTCGGCCAGCGGAACAACGTCCCCCCCTCACCAAGGAGAGGAAGGGGAAGGCGGAGTGGAGGAGGAGTCGGGAGGACCCCCGACTACACCCACGGGTGCCGTGTCCAAACAGCGACCTTGTCCCGGTCGTTAAGCTAAGGTCACACATTCACGTATCAACGCACGCACGCCCACGCATGAGCGGAAATTGGTAGTTGGCAACAGCTTACGCCAGTAAACCGTAAATGTAACGTAAAACATATGTAAAATCGTAGACGTACGGTGACGGGTCGTCCGGTCGCTAAGCTCCGCCCACCAGGTCGCCGTAGCCCATTCCAGTTTTGAAATGTTCAAAACAGCTGCGGGGTAAGCGCTAGGGTCACCAGCATCGTTCGCCGTCGTTGTTTTCTTTCCACGGCGAAGCACGCGAGCCTCCTAATTGCGCTGTAGCCTACGGCGAAACCGATTAACACATTTACAGCCCTGTACGACATGGCAACGCTGTAGCGTGGTATAAAAGGTCACGTCGGCGCCCTCAGGTCAGCTGTTGTTTCCGTCTCCCGAGACCAGCAGTTTCCCTTCAAGCACTCTCCCCCCCCCCACAACGCCCTTCAAAGATGCCAAACCTACTAAAACGACCAAGAAGGAACCATCAACGTCACACCTTGCAGGACCTTCTTTCGGCCCCGGAAAAGACTCCTACAGCCACTCCTACAACCACTCCTGCAGACATTCAGGACAGGGAAAAAGTCAACTTCCACCTACAGGAGTCGGAGTTGGATGAGATTCTGACTGATGACAGCGACACGGAAACTCTCCATGAAGCTTCCCCCATTGACGAGGGACAGAACGTTCCCTTGACGGAGGATAGCCAAGACGTCGAAGATATTTATTTCTTCTGCTGAATAGCAGTCTTACAATAATGGTGTAACAAATAATGTAAATATTTGAGAGGAATTCCTTATTACATCTAAAAAACATTATCTTGAATAGGTAGAATTCCTATTTATTTCAAAGAAAATATATCACAGATGGCTACTATCAAAAAGTTACCATAAAACTAAAATAGATTAATTTGTAGGAAAACAACGAAGAGACGAACTGTTACAATGATTGTTTACGGAACGGCAAGCTGTGTTCACAGGCCCGCCCTTTTGTACCCTGCGGCACCACAACGGTGGGCGTGGTCTTGACGTGAAGTTGACGTACATAGAACATTACATATCGGCGTTAGTTTCAGGTGGACGTCCGACCTTGCTTTCTCTGCGCGTACATTTGCGGCGCAATTTACGGTGCTGGCTTTACGTCCGTTAGCCCGTGTCCTGTTTACCAGCTGTTCAAGGTCATTTCACCGCGATGATGCCCACGATCCACATACGTGGGCATATGCCGTCGTGATACGTGAATGTGTGACCCCAGCATAAGGGTGCCAGGAGAAAAGGTAAAGCAAGAGCCTATCTCCCACCCTCAATCCACGAAGGAAGCCGTGGTGCCGATCGTGCAAATATGGGTAGGGGAGCGACAGGGAAGGGCGTTGATCGACACTGGTGCAAGTGTGTCTCCTGTTAGAACACCTGGGGACAGGATCGGTACAGCCGATGAAAGGTTCTTTGGTTTTAAGTACTGCAGGTGGTCATCAGATAGTAACCCAGAGGGCTGTGAGGCAACAGGTAACCATCGATGGGCGAGTGGTGACACGTACCTTTTATGTAGTGCCAGCATTACAAGTAGAAGGAATTTCAGTTATTTATGAATTGATTTTGTGGATAGGAACGAAATATTAGTGGCTGGCACAGCCGGGAAAGGGATCGAGGTATGTTTAAAGGGACAAAGAATTCCCACAGAGGGGGAGAGACCGAGGTGCCTACGAGTCTCCCTAAGTCGAAGGGAGCTGGGGGGAAAAGTACCCGCTGCCCCAGAGGCGGGAGATGTGGCACCACCCCGGACCCTCTCATCCCTCGCCGTGACACCCTCACGGAGAATACCGGAAGGCACTTTAGTTATGATCAGACCCCATAACAAATGGGACGATTTTATCATTCCGGGTCTGAGTGAGGTAATACAGGGCGAAATTAATGTGCCATTTATGAATGTCAGTGACCAGCGTATCGTACTAGACAGCGAGTCGATATGCGACCTTGAACCTTGTGAAATAGCAGATGCTTCTTACACTCTCGCGACCTTGGGTAGCACATGTCAAGGTCGCAGTGAGGAACGTCTAAGTAGACTCCTCCGGACAGCTGGTGGGTCTACCCCTGTTACTTATCAGAATATTGTCAAGGAAATCGTAGAAGGTTATCAAGATGTGATCGCGATTGGCGACGAAACCGCAGGCAGAGTAAATAGTTTTCCTTTTGTTATAGAAACCGGGGGTCATCCACCCATAAGATCTAAACCTTATAGAATACCAATTTGTTATCAGCGGGAAGTGGAGAACGAGATTAATAAATTAAAGGAACAAGGGACAATTAGAGAAAGCGAATCCCCCTGGGCCTCGCCAATCGTGATGGTTAAAAAGAAGGATGTGTGTTAATTATAGAAAGCTGAATAGCATCACAAAAGACAATGCATCCCCATTGCCCTCTATCGAAGAGTTGTTGATTAAGGTCAGGGATAGTAAATTCTTCACCACCTTAGATTTAAAGTCAGGGTATCATCAAATACCTATAGACGAGAGTAGCAAGGAAGAGACAGCCTTTATAGCTAATGATCAATTGTTTGAATATAATTACCTCCCTTTTTGGGTAAAGAATGCTCCTGCTCATTTTTCACGTGTTATGATGTCCGTATTAGCTCCGCTATTAGGACCTAGCGTGTTTGTTTATTTAGATGACATAATAATAATAGGGGCTACAGCAGAAGAACATTATTGAAGTTTTAGAGGCTTTAAAGTGACAGGGGATGAAAATTAATATAACCAAATGTAAATTCTTTCAGCAGGAAGTTGAATTTTTGGGGCACATCGTAACATCTGAAGGCCTTAAGCCTTGTGCCGATAAAGTAGCAGCAATTAGAGAATTTCCCCGACCGAAGAATGCAAAGGAAGTAACCAGTTTCCTCGGGCTCACGGGCTACTACCGTAAATCCATAAAAGATTTCAGTAAAATAGCGAGACCGCTAGATTCATTGAGAAAGCAGAAATATTTTCATTGGGAACGGGAGGAAGAAATGGCTTTTCAAGAACTAAAGATTTCACTCACTAGTAATGAACTATTAGCTTATCCAAAGTTCGATCGAGCATTTGTAGTAACCACTGACGCGAGCAGTATAGCTATCGGGGGAGTGATTTCTCAAGTTGACGATGCAGGAAATGAAAAGCCGATTTGTTTTGCATCACATGCATTGAAAGGAGCAGAGAAGAATTATAGTACCTTCGATAGAGAGGCATTGGCTATTCTATGGATGCTGGAGAGACATCGCTACTTTTTACTGGGGCATAAAGTCAAAATTAACTCAGATCATCGCCCATTGAGAGATTTATTCAAGAAAGGGATTTGACCACTCGACAGGTTCGTTGGATAGAACGGCTGTTAGAGTTTGATATTGTGGGAATTGAACATATAGCAGGGAAAACAAATAAAGTAGCGGATGCCCTCTCCAGAAGTGCCATAATAGGAGTTACAACTCGAGCAGCAGAGAGAGAGGAACAACGACGGAAGAAGCAGTTGCATGAGTCAGAGGCAGCCGATGTAGAAAACGGGAATAACTCGGGAACTCCAGAGTTAGGGAGGGAGAGACGGGAAACGAGTCGTGGGAGCGAAAGGGCTGATCCTCCTAGGGGGTCAGCAAGCGAATGCCCTGGGAGTGAAAATGAGTGTGTGATTGATTTGTGTGGTTGGAGTGTTGGAGAGGTTATAAGGGGTCAGAAGTCCGAGCCATAGATTGGGCAAATTAGGGCTTATGTAAGGGGTGCGAGTAACGAGTTTACCGATTTCCTAAAGGTGCCCAGAAGTATGTTCTTCATTGAAGGAGATATTTTGTTTTGTAAATATGAGAAGAGACCGGGCGATATCCGATCTCACGTCGTCCTTCCTCCCTCTTTGGTAGAGAAAGCCATCCACATGATACATGTAAGTGCTTATGCAGGACATATAGGTATAGAAAGGTCCCTCAGGAGGGCACGAGAATCCTTTTGTTGGATAGGAATGAGAACAGACATTACAAAATTTATTAGCCAGTGCCACATATGTAATACCATGAAAAACCACAAACACTCTATTCCAAAGGCTCGCATGTGGCCAGTAAAGCCAATTAAATTTAACAGAGTGCATATCGATGTCGTAGGACCCTTCCCTCCTGGAGACGGGCAGTTCAAATATGTATGTGTGATGGTGGATGCGTTCACGCATTATACGCATATCTACGCGATGGTGGATAAGACCGCAACATTGGTTGCCAGAGCTTTGTGTTCATTCATAACGAAATTCAGCTGTCCTCGTACTCTAATCTGTGATAATGGCGTGAGTTTGTTAATGAAGTGATAAAAGAGCTGACAAAATTATTTAATGTGGAACATTTCACGATCGCATCCTACCGGCCTTCAGCCAATGGGTTAGTTGAATCCCATAATAGAGAAGTGACAAATATTTTGAAATATTTAGTGGCAGACAGTTCGAATCAGTGGGCCGAGATGTTGCAAATGGCGGAATTTGCACTTAATACTGCGTATAACAGATACCCCGTATTTTTTAGTGTATGGACAGGACCCTTCATTGCCATATACTGTGATCATGGACCCTAGAACTTTACCGTTATATAGTGTCGAGCAATACCGGGTGATGTTCTGTAACCTAACCCGAAGAGTATTTCAGATAACGCAGAAACTTCTGTTGAGGGCAAATGAAAAGTATCAGACGCAATATGATCAGCGATTCCGCACACAAACGTCTAAGATACAAATAGGGGACAGGATCTATTTGAAAAGACTGCAACCGAAGAAACACAAACTTGAGCCTGCCTATCTAGGTCCGTACCGCGTGAAAGAAATTAAAAACGACACTGCGGTGATAAAGCATATTAGGACCGGTGCCCAGGGCGAGTACCACTTATCACACATGCATCCCGTCAGAGAAGATGTCCTGATGTGGCATCTGAACAAACCGGTACCCCCATTTCCGGGACTGCCTGGTTACCTGGGAGAGGAGAGTGAAGATGATATACAAGCATGTCTAGGGATCATTAACGGTGCGCCCGACGTGCATACAGACGAAGGTCGCAAATATTGGTGTCATGTTCTGAAGTATGAGCATTATTCTAAACGTATCTTTGCACCAACCTGCCGTGTTCCTTTTTAATCTTTTATTTTGATTTTGTGATGATACCTTTTCGTGCATAAATTGAGACAAATCATACTTTCTGTTTCCTTATTGTGTTTTTACAAGTTCTTGGTCTTGATGATTGATAGTAATCTGTTTAATTGATAGTAATCTGTTTATTTTATTGCTTTTTTTCTAACCACAGGTTTTTTTACTATCTGTTTATTTTATTATTTTTTGAACTGCAGGTTTTTGTGCTCCAATTTTAAGAAGAATGTAATGTGTTTAATGAGGAGATATAAAATTTATTATTTCATTGATTCTTACATAATTTCTTTTTCATTAAAGAACATGTTTACAATGTGATGTGTGGAATTCAGAACAGACTGTAAATTGCCAATTGTAAGCACGCAATTTGACCCTGGCTTGTTAAGTTTAGTTTTTATTCTGCATGAATTATTAATAACATTTCTAATAACATTTCGGTCGGTAAGGTACTCAAATAACAGTGCACAAATGATAGAGACTAAATAAAGGAAAAATGCATATAAATAAATAAAGAAAAAAAAATAGTGTTTTGAGTTCTGCGGGACGCAGAACTTGTGGGGGGGAGTGGTGAACTGATCTGCATAGAAAATTCATGTGTGAGACGTAACGGAAATTCTACTAGATGTGTTGTGCGTAGCTATGTGTGATGAGAGAGTAACGATCAGATAGATATCGCTGATTCATCGAATGCCCATATGATCGTTGGTGGCGTGGCGTGGGTGATTCAAATGAGTGCCATACATCGAAGACCCTTATCGGTTCCTTTCAATTATAAGAGGCCAATCAGCTTAGACCTGTGACCCAAACAAGTTCAGTTTGAAAAGTTAAGAGTCAGTAGGGAATTAGTGGTCGACGGGTCAGGACGAGTCTCAAAGACAGTGGTCGGCGCGTGTCACCTTAGAGTACCTTCCGACTATATAATAATCATATAATTAGTAGCGTATTATTAGCAACAGGGCCCTGTGTAACTATTAAGGAAAATACACATGTGTTAATTTTATCTTACGCGTTTCATTGTACTGGTAGAACCCTTGTATGATCAAACAGGTCATATATATGCATATACATACATATAATATATATATGTAATATGTATATACATATATATATATATATAACATGGGGGGAAGAACCCCCAGTATTCATAAGGTAAGCGTGGACACGAAACGGAAGGCAGACCCCCACACCCTATTACACACACAGGCTCTCTCTCTCTCTCTCTCCAAGGAATCACCCTCTCTCTCTCTCTCTCTCTCTCTCTCCATTCTAACAGGTAATGAAAATGAGAGAGTTGCATCATAACATAACGTTTATTTACAAGAATAACTAAATCAATTAACTAAGTAATCCAGTCTTACAGACTAACTTAAAACTAATATGTCATGTCACCAAAGCAAGTCCACACCCCACTGGGAACTCTGTCCCCCGGTATTCCAGATCCGTCTGTTCAAAGATACAGAACACATCCCGGTAAGTACACACACAAGTTTAAAGACAAAGTTAATAAAATGGAACATCTTACAAGATATCAAACAAGCCATCCCTTTGGCTAAAGTAAAGGTAACACTTACCCATTCCCAACCGGAATATCACTCACTGATAAATAAAAACACTTTGGCATCTGCCATCATGGCTTCGCCTTCCTCCCCCGAATGTCTGTGCAAGTCTTCCCATAGACTTGGCTAGTGATACATTATGAATAGAAGAGGCGCACACGCACATACGAATGCACACTTCGACAACGCCTCATATTACTGGCTACAACCAGTTTCCCAAAGGCACTTGAGAAGAGTTCATAAACCTTCGTACATTGACTTCCTGAATTAAGCACTTTTATCTCACGCCATCCCCTAGAATCTCATTCATCAGCTACTCTCAGGTCGTTACCTCTGCACTGTTCTCCACATTCCATAGGTCACAGAGAACGCACGAACAATATATTATTAATCAAAACCCTATGTCTTACAGATAGCTCGGCCACCTATATGCTAGCCCCCGCCTAGCAAAATTGCTTATATAATACAAAACACTGGCCGGCTTAAAATAAAATAAGTAAAACTGCACGTCTCTGGCATTATAAAATAAAGTCTTATCACGCTTTATCTCCCAATAACACAAAACGCATTTTCTCTCATATTTTCTGCATTAGGATTCTTGAATATCCCTCTTCGTTTGTCTGCAACTAGCTGAACAGACAGCAACAGGCTATAGCAGGCTGTAGCAACTGTAGGAAGACGGAATGCCTCCCTCATCGTAGAAGACTCTCACGGCTTCTTGTAGATCCCCAAAAGACACGCTGTAGAATTCTCTCGAACACCCACGTAGAAATTCTTGTAATCACCCTGGACAACATGGCAGCAACCTCTCTTCACGGCTGGTGGACGTCTTGCTGGCGTCGGGGAACGACTTTTTTTGGGTGTGTGTTAGTATGTCAGTCAAGTCTTTGGTCAATCTAAGAAAATTAACCCAGACTTACTACTTCTATCAAACAATGATCTCAAAAAGTCAGAAATACTAACTGAACGTCTCCCAATTAACTCCCTTAATATGACTACTAATCATTAGTCATTATCACAACTCCCTAAGAAAAAAAAAACATCAAGTCCTCCAACTCAATTCTCCAAACTCGCACATCAGCACACACACAACTCAGAAATCACAGCAACTCCACGGAATTCTGCACTCACATTTCGAACTCGAATGTGCTCACAAGAGAAAAAAAAAGAAGACAAAATCGTAATAAGCCCAAGAAAAAAAAGAAAGTATCTCGTAACATACCCAGACCCAAAAAAATATTCTCTCAAGTTCTGACATTCAAACAACCCACAAAATCAGTAAAAATCTCCAACTTTTAACAGCAAAAACCCCTTTACTGCTCAATAATTAATCACAATGAGACTTAATGTCAAACTCCCATTACTTAAGTAACAACCCTAGAAAAATCACATCTCCCGGTAAAATCAAATCTCCCGTCCAAAAAAGAAATGCTACTTAAGCTCAATCCCCCAAATTATATCTCTCGTAGGAAAAGGAAGAAAAACAATAATAAAAAAAATAAAAAAATAATCACAAGTAGATTTCCCCAATCACAAAATACATAATACATGTATAATATGCATAACTCCCGCGTTTTTCCCAAGAAATGCTCCATGTAAAGCCCCGGAATTTGCCAGAAAGCAAACTCTCACACATGCGCTTTCGTGAAATGCTATAGCCAACATTTCCAGATATTGCAAAAATTCTGATCTATCACCATCAGAAGAAAAGAAACAGCACAGCGCTCAGCACACCGCTTGTCAGCAGAAAAATCGCCTGCGGACGCATGCTCAAACAGCAGCATAAGAATTGTCCAGTAAGACACATAAGTTTGGAAACTCATGATTCTCTAGAAAAAAAAAAAGGTCTAACTTACACATTTCACAGAATTAACTCCAGGATATGACTAATGTGTTCAAAAATTTGTCTCAAAGACTTATTCTCTCAACATGACTTTTCCCAAATTATATTTCTCCAAGAATAACACACTTGTGAACATAAAAAATGCACACACATCTCCATATGACTCGTAATGCAGTAATGCCACTTCTCTCTAAATAGTCACGAAATCAAAAAAAAGAACCACAGAAATCTCCTCTTGACTCAAAAAAACTCCATAACCACAAAAAAAAGGTCACCCGCCCAAGATTAATACCAACTCCATTATGAGACATCATATCAATAATAACACCACTCCGGTTATAAAAATATTTCCTCCATTTGGTTAATAACCAACCCCCTTATATTATTCTCTTATTTCTCTAATAGCCACATGTCAGTAAAAAAAAAGACACCACTCCAGGAATAGAGAATAATCACCTCCATTTCGGCAAATACAAAATATTTACCTCTATTTCCCCAATAACTCCATGTGGAACAAAACAAGGCTCCAAAAAATATATCTCCAAAAAATGTGCACTCAAGGCAACTAACTCACATACTCACAAATATTGCCCCATAATCTCCAAATATGTGTCTCCATTTGCAACAAAGATGGCTGCAAAATAATTGAACTAAACATAGCTCATATCACATTGGCAAATATCAAAAATGGCCAAAAAATATATCTCCCATATATTATATCTCAAATATAACTCCAAAACAATATATACCTCCAATTATCTCTCCAAATATATCTCAATTATAACTCCAATTCTCCAGAGAATAACTCAATGTTATAGTCAAAAACTATAAAAACTCACTCCATTTAGCATAACTGCTAAAAAGGGCAAAAACTCGGCAAATAAAACTGTCTAGAAAATTCTAGAAAAAACCACCCATGTGCCACAAGTCATTATAACAGAATTCCCAACTCACAGTGTCTTAGCCAAGACTTCTCCATATGCACTACGACATAAGTCATTAGAAAACTTAACCAAGTTTCTCATCTCTCACAAATTTGTCACAAATACAACAAAGGCATTGTGCAAAAAAACTCACAATTTCTGGAACACAAATATTCAGAGAAAAAATGTAGTGCCATTACGTATGCATTCAAAACTATGCAAAAAATTCTCCCATATATTTCTCTATAGCATCAAATAGCTAAAACACGAACACGTTCCCGAACAATGACTCTAAGTCATGAACTGAGACATTAAAAAATATCCACACCAACTGGAGAGAAAAAATAAACTCAAATTCACCCTTGGTAAAAAAAAAAAAACTTGTGTCAGCGATGGCTAATTTCCAAAAAAGGAGAAAAGAAAAATCAACGGCACTGTTCACTATCTCCCGTAACTCACTAGATGTCAAGCAATTATCTGCTGAACTCATAAAAAAAAACTAATGTGTTGTTAGTTCCTCCCAAAATCAAAAAAGATTTCACCACCCTTGATAGCATTAAAACGCCCACGTATTAGTATATAAAAAATCAGTATCAGAAATATCATTATCACAAAATCACCAAAAAAAAAATTGCTATCATCAAAATCATCAGTATCAGTACAAAAAATATCACCAATGTTAATGCTTATCCATTCTCCAAAAAATTCAGCAAAATTCCACACAATTCACCAAGATTCAGTCAGATTCATCAAGATTCAGCAAAACTCATCCCCGTGAATCACTGAAAATATTCTCCAAAGTTACAAGAACTCAACAAATAATTAACACAAGACTTCTCCCATTAATTCATTGTGATAATTATCCCTGAATAATTATCTGTAATAATTATCAACTAATCTCCCATGAAATATCTCAAATCTCTCGTAAAACAATTCTCCCGTAATGATAATTATACTTAGGCAAACCTCCCGTGACACATCTCAAGTACAATAATTATTAATAATAACAATAATAATAACTCTCCATAGCAAAAATCTCAAGTAAGGGTGAAATTCAAATAGCATACAACAGTATTGCTGAATCCTATGACATACAATTTCTCCAGCATGCAACACCATGACATAACACCATTGCCACACACACAGATACAACACCAATCATCGGCATTTCCCAACCGGAATATCACTCACTGATAAATAAAAACACTTTGGCATCTGCCATCATGGCTTCGCCTTCCTCCCCCGAATGTCTGTGCAAGTCTTCCCATAGACTTGGCTAGTGATACATTATGAATAGAAGAGGCGCACACGCACATACGAATGCACACTTCGACAACGCCTCATATTACTGGCTACAACCAGTTTCCCAAAGGCACTTGAGAAGAGTTCATAAACCTTCGTACATTGACTTCCTGAATTAAGCACTTTTATCTCACGCCATCCCCTAGAATCTCATTCATCAGCTACTCTCAGGTCGTTACCTCTGCACTGTTCTCCACATTCCATAGGTCACAGAGAACGCACGAACAATATATTATTAATCAAAACCCTATGTCTTACATATATATATATATATATATATATATATATATATATATATATATATATATATGTGTGTGTGTGTGTGTGTGTGTGTGTGTGTGTGTATGTGTGTGTGTGTATGCGTGTGCCGTGTTTGAGCTGTTTTTTAAATAAAGTGAACGTCCATATAATTGTCGGTCACTTTTTTTTCTACTTTAATGACTGTACTGAGTTCTCCCTTAAAGAAGGAAATCCTTTATCCATTTCTTTTACTTTAATTTTTCTATTCAAATTTGAATGCATAGTTCCTTAACGATTCATCTCATCGATCAGATTTCGTTTGTGCACTACTAAAAATTGTCTAGTTATGTTCATAATTGATTTATAATTTATAATAATACTATTGGGCAGTGGAGTTCAGGGGACAACCGTGGTCCCCTGTCGCCAACGCCAATTCAACAAAACTGTATTTTTTTAAAAGCTTCACATTCACAATTGAAAAAAAAACGAAATATGGAACCCAATTGCAGTTATCAAGTCGCTCTTCAGTGCAAAACAAGGTATTTCACCAATCGTTGAGATTCACATTTGTCTAAATAAAAAGTTGCTCGTTGTATACCAAATGGAAAATTGTCAATATTCTCAAAAAATCAATTGAAGTGAATTGATGCATGTACGAATTCCTTAAATATGTTTACTCGAATGAAAACCATTGAATCCCTTCTAAGATCATCATCACCCTGATTGTTGACAAATTGGTCTACAACCAGTCTCTTGAGAGACTTCAAGACTAAGGCTGCGTTTGCACCAAGGGAATCGGATCGATTCAAGTCAACACGAACCATGATTCGACACATTAACTTCAGCGGATTCATTCACGCCAGATTCCACTCAAATCAATGATTCGGCTGGACCAATTCTTTCATCATTCACGGCGAGTTCATGGGGGTGTAAACACCCTGCTACCACATGTCTAGATCATCAATTAATTACGAGAGTTACCTGCTATACAAGTATGTGAGACGTCTTGAGATCAGGATGCACAACTGCTCTGTGGAGGTTGCTACTGAAATGAAGTTCTCAGGTGATTTAAACTTTATTATTCCCCGCACACGGTAGACCTATGTAACAGGATCATTCTGTCCTACCATTCGACAGTTACACGTGATAAATCAAAATATTCTCTCAAAGTGTCACGAACTGTCAAGGCTTCTGTGTAGGCCTAGTACTTCTTGTTGGTATCTGGCTCATGGCTGGACAGTGGAAATCAACTCTATCATCAATATCACCGAGAGAATTCGATGACGGAGCCATTCATGGTCAGGTGATATGATGATATTTAGTATCACTTTCCAAAGTTACAGCATTAGGAATAGACTACAGTGTCACGAATCTGCATCCAGATCCAAAGTCATCTTAAAGACCAAAACAATGTTGGGATATTCAAGTTTTGAAGTTTACTCTAGACCAATGGTTCTTAACTTTTTTCTTCCTATGACCAACCTGAGACTCTTCAAATTATTGCCGTAACCCTTATAATAAATTTTGAAATGGTGAACCTTGTGAAAAGGTAAGATAAAACAAAATAATTGGAAGACCAGGTTGAATTGAAAATGCCACGAACAAAACCTTGAAAAATTCCTCATAGCCTCTACAAATGCCAGAACACTGCAAATTCCACAGAAGTGGTGAACATCATACAAATAACAAAATCTACCGCTTATTCACTCAGTGGAAGGGTTGAAATTGTTTTGCAGCCATAAGTCTATGAAGGCGAGGAGCAGTGATCGATACAGGCCATCACCAAACTTGTAAAAGCGCGACTGTCTAATCCAAATTTATGAAAATAAATTTTATTTTCCCAAACCCTTTGTAACCCCCTGAGAAACCCCAAAAGAACTCCCAGGGGGTCATGACCCACAGGTCAAGAACCGCTGCAGACACAAAGATGATTAGACGCTGTTGCACACAAACATTCAATCTTCTTTGTGGCCAAGAGATTATAATACATGGCAACCAAATTGAATAAGTAAATATTTGAGAGCTGAAAACCAATGGTGCAGGAGGTGTATACTTTCTTGGTTGTTGTTGTAGTTGTCGTTGTTGCTTTAGTTGTTCCTACCGCTGCTGCTGTAGAGGAAACCTTTCGAGTATGAGATCAGCTGGCTTCAGGAAGATCTCCAGCTCTGGCTAACCCTCAAGGCTGTTGAATATTAATTGTCATTCAAGATGTACCCTCTATAAGGTCAAGGAACCTGGGTTTCCGACCATCAGCCTTTCCAGAAGTCATGTTGACTAAAGCACTGATTACTCAGACGATCGAGTAACCATAAAGCTTTCCTTTGCAAATCACTTTCCACATTGAAGTCGGAAGTCCTGGAGCTTGCTCTCAAGTGATAATGGTACCGCTCCTGTCGGAATATACACACATATTCACACAAACACTGTAAATATTTCTAGCCATGCCTATTTCAAACAACGCTGCCACGTTTAACAGTCGACTAACTCTCATGTATTTAATGCACTGCAAGGCAACAGAACACGCTACGGTTTAACGGAACGGTTATGAACAGATTTTCCTCTCTCTCTCTCTCTCTCTCTTCACTCTCTCTCTCTCTCTCCTCTCTCTCTCTCTCTCTCTCTCTCTCGTGAAACTAAGAAATTCATGATAGACCATGTTGCAAATCAGCGCAAGCGGATTCTCTTGAGGAGGTTTCAGTTTTATGGATTTTTCACCTTAAAATAACATTCCTCTTATTTCTCCAAAAAGAATTTATGGGAAAGAGATAATTTGATGGCACAGAAAGAATGATGACAAGCAATGTATTCCCATCTGACTTATCAACAATGCAGAGACATTAGATGAAACCGATAAAGGGAAAGGCACAGTTCTGATGATTACTTAATCACCTTGTTCGCAAAAGGAGAGGAATAGCTTTCTGGGTTCAACTGGTGAACACGGCACTAAATCATACGTTCGTGGCCTCATATTTTGCGTTGTTACAAATATCTTCATTCAAAAAGTTACTTTTTATTTCATTGGTCAGTCAATGAAAATTCTAATCTGTTAAAGTTAATGTTTTCTACGTTTCTCCAATGTTCAGTCATTCTTCACGAATCGAATTTTTAAATATCCCCCTCTCCAGTGCATTTTATATAAAAAGGAATACACGTCATTTAGAATAATATTCAACCACTTTCATGGTGCATATTAGTCAGGACATCACATATTGATTAATTCACTCCATTGAGAGAGAGAGAGAGAGAGAAAGAGAGAGAGAGAATATTGTTAGAAAGAATCGAACCTCGCAGACATTGGAGGTTGATATCCTGAGCAGAGGAGGGAAATCGAATGCCGCCAGACCATAATATAATTCAAGAGGGATCATAAGTCCAGTTGCGTGTTCCCAACACGGAGGGAGGAGACTCCAGATTTATGCTCGACATTCCCACGTAATTACTAATTAGACCTTTGCATGAAGGAAAATATTTTCTGAGAAAGAATTCTGCGGGATATTTTCATAGGAATTCTAATTAGTTGGGAATTATCTTGACGACAAATTTTTCATAACTTCGGCGAAATTGCCACGTTCTAGATTCTTCCACAGTAGGGAAAATTGTAATCTGCAATTTCGATGAACGGCCATTTTTACTCTTACTTCTGCACTGGAGAAATTTCCAATTAATACTTCCCTTTTATAACATATGAGAAAGCATAACAAAATAAAAAGGGCAGGGTCAGGTTCAAATGTGTGAGTATAAGATAAAAGATACGTGGTGGATTGAACGTGATTTTTTTTTTTTTTTTTTTTTTGTTTTTTTTGCTGAATGAAGAGAGAAAACAATGACATTAAACCCATTTTTATTTTTCGCTAATATTTTCTGATGCATATGAGAAGTATAACTAAACGTGATGTGGGTAATGTATAGGCTGCCAAAATGAACAGTATCTAAGACTATATGATTACAGTAAGGATTAATCACTCAGTAGGTTTGCGGAATAAATTGAAACCATATTACGTAAAAAAGATCAGAGTGAAAAAGGAATGCAATAAACACCCAGAGAGCGCAGGTTAACCACCCAGCCAGTGTCTTAACGGAATAAACACTTCTTAGGAAGCCCAACCCTTAAACAAAGTGAAACATCCTCAAACACAGAAAATGAAAAGATCTTACAAATATGTACAAGAAACGCAGACGGCTTAAAAGAAAAAGCCTAATTTAAAAGTTTGGGAAACTAAGGAGCTGGGTAGGAAGAATTTATGGTCCCAGATGTTTACAAACCGCCGAAAGAAACTCAGAAGTTTGTGCAGAACAGAAGTAAGCTCTCTGTTCACACGTCCAAGTAAAGGGCAGCCATGAGAAAAGTTTTCCTGTGGTCGCTTTTAGAATGAATGAATTTCACATAGAATCGTCTTCCCTGGTGAGGGCTATGTGGGTCTCCCCAAACACGAGTCGATCATATCGGGGTTCATCACATAAAGATTTGATTGAGTGATTTATGCATTGATGCTGTCAAGCCAAGGACTGAGGCACTTTTGGCCTTTCAGCGCTTAAGACGGAGAAAGAGAAAGCTCGAGAGATCAGACAGCAAGATGAAGAGATCAAGAAAGAGATCAAGGCTCAAAAGGCGGAATTGGGGGAAAACCCCGACAGTTGCCCTAAGAAATAATAGTTAGAGAAGTTGGACAGCAAGACTGAACAAAAGTAGCAGGAACTGACATCAAGCAAAAGTCTACAAAGTGGATGCAGCTAGGGGCCAAGAGGACACTGCAAGCCCCATTTGTAATGATTGCAGTGCACCTCGTAAGGTGTACAAATTCCCTACGTGGTTCCGCACCAAGATGAAACTTCTTGATTCCTCCTCGACTCCGACGGATCGTGAAGTGCCTCCCTAAGACACTTCAACAGTATTTTCCATTATTATCAAAGGTCAGCTATACCTCAACGCATATAACCCTTCAGTGTTTCGAAACACTATTTGCGCAAACCCCAAGATACACATGCATACACATAATACTCTACTGCTGTCCCCGTGGGGAAGTAGTGCTGACAAAGACCTCACCAGGAGCACTTTAGGCATTACAAAGGGTGCTTGCAGTAGTGCAGCCTTGTCGTCCAACCCCGTTAACTATTACCTCTTAATGAAACTATAGGGCTTTCTCCAGTTCTGCCATTGCATCCTAGTACTTCATCTCATATTTTAAATCGTATGGTAGAGGTGAAAGAATACTACCACCGTATGTCCTGCATATCATAAAAGGCGAATAAAAGGATAGCTGCTGCCTTGCTGTCTTACCTTTTAGTAAAAGGCTAGGCCCACCGCCAATAACTAAATAAACTGCTGCCTTACAGTTGTACTTTTTAATAAAAGGCTAGGCCAACTGACAATAACTGTGGTTGATGACAGCAAGGGCATGCGGTCGTAAAAACCCCCTTTGCCAAACAATAAACCATGCCTGATGAGTGGAGAAGGCGCATCAGGCAACCGACCACTTAATGTACGGATAACGGTGGGAAAGAAGAAGACTAAGACCTCATCTCTAATTTTTCCTAGGTCTATCCTGCTGTCCAACCACTTCAACTCCCTCTATAAACTTCCTTTGGTGCTGAATGGCTGAAGCTACCCTTGTGCTTGTCTTTTTTTGCATTAATTCCACGAATCCACTTCGTTATCCATCGCAGTGGAGATGAATTAAAAAAAATAAAGATGAATGAAAATGTGTGCTGTTGAACCTCACCATCATAGAGGGACCTGGCTCTTCAAGGACTGATGAGTTCAGTCAAGTATCGAGGAAGCAAGAGAAACCGAGAGAGCCTGACAGGAGAGACAAACAGACAGACAAAGAAAGAGTCGCCGAACCGTACAATTCGAAGATTAATGATTTTCCCGAAAGTAAAGGATAAGAAGTGGTGGCACGAGACAAATGAGTCTCCAGCACGTGACCAAATACTACCAATAGGAGAGAATTACAGACAAAATTAGATTTTCTTTTCCCCCGTCATAGGATCCTTCTCTTCCTGTCCTTTTCGTGCCCTGGTCTGTTAGGAAATTCCTTCATATAAGAACCGTCATTCGAACTCTTTATTATTATCAGTATTATTGGTGGTAATATTACTTACTTAGAATCATGAAGCTGGGTTCTTTTTTCAGGAGAATAATACGCGATTACAACTGTTATTCTTGCATGTTAGGTTTCCTTTTTAGCTTTTATTAATTGAGACCTTACTTACTTCGACATGAGACTTATTACGAAAAGTGTTTTTTATTTAAAATGAAGAGCGTGGGGTGTCATCGAACTTGTTATTATGTTGGTCTTCGATCATTGCACAACACAAGCAACTCGGTCGGCACAAAAGTAATGATAAATCCTTTTTAGTAAGAGCTGAATATTTTTTGTGTCAAAATGCAGCTTCATAAACGCGATATGACACCGTTCTCTAAGTTTTTAATTTAATGAAATATTTCAGAAACTTCCACAAACTTAAGTTCCAAGTTTTATTTTTCATAAAAGAGTGTTTGACAAGTGATACCATGTAGGCTGATTAAAACATTGAAATATTAACATGTTTTCCTTTGTGTAATTGGAGATATGGAAAATTTAATTAAACTAAAAGCTATTTACGAAAGACAAAACTTATTTTCAACGATCTTCTACGATGCAAAGAAACTGAAATGTAATGCAGAGCACAGGCAAGTAATGTCCTCGTATTGTTTTTTTAACTACGACAGACAAGACAGTTTATTTGATGTCTGATAGGATTAAGGAAAGAACGTAAAACAAATCAAAACGAGTAACTTCGGCACAATCGAATTTTCTGTACAACGTATAATGCTGTATAACCGCCCGGCCAGCTCTCCCGTTGCTCACCAGATGCGGTAGAATGAGGGTGCGTCCAATGGCTCCGGAAAGTGCTGCCAGAAGCACGATCCATGGCTAACTTTAATTAAGTGGGGGAAAAATCTACCTAGGCTAAAGGGTTGCAATTTGGTATGTTTGATGATTGGAGGGTGGATGATCAAACTACCAATTTGCAGCCCTCTAGCCTCAGTAGTTCTTTTAGATCCGGGGACGGACGGACAGACAAAGCCGGTCCAATAGTTTATTTTACAGAGAACAAAACCGGGAGTTAAGTGGAGGTGGCATCATTTGCCAAACAGAAGATGTGTTTCCAGTCGAAATGAAGCACGAGCAGCAATACAGAAGGAACTTCGCATAATTATAGAGCCTGATATCCACCATGCTATCGATTTCGTTATCAAAGAACGCTGATTGCAGACCCGAGACTAGAAATTCTCCTCTTTTGTCTACTGGAGAGCGAGGAGGAGAACCCTCTTTTATCTTGTCAACCTGTTGGAAGAAATAGAAAATTTAAAGAAGCGGAGCTAAGTAATCATGACTATTTTTCTCTCTCCGCAAAAACCGACCAAAGTTCCTCCTGGCAAGATTCGTTCGGTAGATTCAGTATATTGTCGGGATGACTAGCTATTAATACTCTGCCCCATTTTTAACATTATTTTATACCTGATATTTCTTTTCTCCTTCCAAGTTAATTCTAGAGCTATGCTGAACAACGGAAAAGTAAGTTTTATTTTCTCTTAAGTTGTTGTTGTTATTATTATCATTATTATTATTATTAGTATTGTACTGGGACGTTCAAGGATGGACCATAAGTAGTAACAGTTTTTATTGCCAACTATAGGTTTCAACCTGAAACATATATATTCCATGTAATAAAAAATAATACAATCCAACCAGCCATACAAATTTTGAATTTTCCCTAATTTTCCCAATTTCATTATAAAAAAAAATATATGTCCTTAATACAAGCCTTCTAGTAAAGTACATGAACAATCCATATTGATATGTGTACGTATGTCTAACAATAACTGTTTATAGCAATGTAAATAAATACCACTGTAAATTATGGTACTGTAGCCACTAAAGCACTCGCATCAAATTAAATGTACTCATATCATTAAACATTACTGTATATATACATAGAATCCAATTACCAATAAGGGCAATTCCAATTGAAATATCATATAACATCCACAATACACTGTATTGTACTCACTTCAATGGCCTCACTATCACAGGCCTTGAACCCCAGTAGGAGATTGCCAAACACAAATATCCCATCACTTGCCAGCCTTACATGTCACCGACTTCATTCTTGTGTTTACATACACAAGAATAACACCTGCCACCACCAGCCACCACCACTCAACACAATAGGCAGTACCGTAACCAGAGTGGTTAGAAAATTTTACGGTAGTTCGCCTTCTCCCGCTAACCGTGCGACACTGAGATATGGGTAAGACAAAAGATATTCCAGATGCGCAATAAGTTACAACTCGCTCCAACCCACATCAACATTTTTAAACAAATATATCCTTATAGTATTATGAAGTTTATTATGTTAATGATATAAGTATTATTATTATTATTATTATTATTATTGGATATGTACATATATATTTACAGACAAATCTGTAGGCCACACAAAGTCTTCTCGAAACTGTTCAGTTCCCCTTTTCAATCTAACAGTCTCCCGGAAGCTTTCTGTACAGTTTATCTTTACATATATGTAACATAATATACATAACAATAGATTTGTTCCTCCATTTCAAGACTCATGCTATTATTATTATTATTATTATTATTATTAAAAGTAATGGCTACTTCAGCAGCATTACACTTGTAGAGATTCTTCTCTATTTTCCGAATAGCGGCTTTTTCCGTGCTACTTAGACAGGCTAGTAGAGCGCCTATGGAGGTCATGATCAAATACAGAGCCAAAATTGGTGTATATATTTGAATTTTACAGATAAACTATGATACCATAGTTATCAAAGTCATTAACGATATATATATATATGTCTCTCTCTCTCTCTCTCTCTCTCTCTCTCTCTCTTTCTTGAAGCAAGCGAGCTTTCGTCTGGAGCTGCCAGTCAACATCCTCCGGGCTGGGAAGCTGAGGGTGGACTGATCATTGAAGCGGTGTCCGAGGACGGACACCGCTTCAAGATCAGTCCACCCTCAGCTTCCCAGCCCGAGGATGTCTGGCAGCTCCAGACGAAAGCTCGCTTGCTTCAAGAAAGAGAGAGAGAGAGAGAGAGAGAGAGACATATATATATATATATCGTTAATGACTTTGATAACTATGGTATCATAGTTTATCTGTAAAATTCAAATATATACACCAATTTTGGCTCTGTATTTGATCATGACCTCCATAGGCGCTCTACTAGCCTGTCTAAGTAGCACGGAAAAAGCCGCTATTCGGAAAATAGAGAAGAATCTCTACAAGTGTAATGCTGCTGAAGTAGCCATTACTTTTAATAAAGTATGCTTGAGAGAGGGTCTGCTTCCTAAGTACACTATTATTATTATTATTATTATTATTATTATTATTATTATTATTAAAGTCTATGAAAAAATAAAATCTTGAAATATAAACAGCACAGACTGAGCATCGACTTTCATAAATACTATCCGTAAATCCTTGGGTTGCATCTTAATGGGAAGATAAAAGTTACGGACGATCCTGGGATACATTACCAGTTACAACAATTGCAATTTTTGGAGACAAAATTCTTCTTTTTTTTTTTATAAACGTAATGAGAATCACAAGAGACCCGATAACGCTTACAACAGCAACATTTCATAGCTAAGCATTGTATCGAATTCGACCACTGAACGTCAGTGAACTGTTACACAGGTGCGAAGTAATGGAGGAAGTCTTTATTTACGGTAATTAAGACAAATCTTTTCGGTTCCCAGGAGTGATAAGGGCCAACCATGTCTCTGAGAAGCTTAATAAACTATCCAGATTTTTAGTTTTCTGTAAAAGAAAACTATTGTCCACACTTTGACTGACTGTCCGTCCTTGGATCTAAAAACTTACTGAGGCTAGAAGACTGCAAATTGGTATTTTGATCATCTACCCTCCAATCATCAAACATACTAAATTAGCCTAAGAAGTTTTCACTTCAAGGTCAAAGTTAGCCATAGGTCTCGCATTTGGCAGCACTTTTCGGAATCAGGGGGTGTACCCTCACTCTACCTCGTCTGGTGAGCAACTGGTGAGCTGCCGGTCTTAGTTGAAATTATACGTTGTCCAGAAAACTCGATTTCGCCGAGGAAACTTCGGCGCATATTTTACTTGTTTACGGGTGCTAATAATCCTAGTTTATTCCCCGGGTTAATGAAAACTAAAATACCCGACACCCTGAGCCAGAACAAGAATTAACGAAGCCCCATTGAGTAGCAGTTATGCAGTATAACCACAATAAACGGCAATGGACGAGAAGACAAAGGTTGTTATCGTAAACCTTTAGGAACTTAAATTATTCCTAACAGCATATCGGACTGTTACTCAAGGAAGGTTATTATTATTATTTTTTTTTTTTTTTTGCTCTATCACAGTCCTCTAATTCGACTGGGTGGTATTTATAGTGTGGGGTTCCGGGTTGCATCCTGCCTCCTTAGGAGTCCATCACTTTTCTTACTATGTGCGCCGTTTCTAGGATCACACTCTTTTGCATGAGTCCTCGAGCTACTTCAGCCTCTAGTTTTTCCAGATTCCTTTTCAGGGATCTTGGGATCGTGCCTAGTGTTCCTATGATTATGGGTACAATTTCCACTGGGATATCCCATATCCTTCTTATTTCTATTTTCAGGACTTGATATTTATCCATTTTTTCCCTTTCTTTTTCTTCAACTCTGGTGTCCCATGGTATTGCGACATCAATGAGTGATACTTTCTTCTTGATTTTGTCAATCAACGTCACGTCTGGTCTATTTGCACTTATCACCGTGTCTGTTCTGATACCATAGTCCCAGAGGATCTTTGCCTGATCGTTTTCTATCACTCCTTCAGGTTGGTGTTCGTACCACTTATTACTGCAAGGTAGCTGGTGTTTCTTGCACAGGCTCCAGTGGAGGGCTTTTGCCACTGAATCATTCCTCTTTTTGTACTGGTTCTGTGCAAGTGCTGGACATTCGCTTGCTATGTGGTTTATGGTTTCATTTTTCGTATTGCACTTCCTGCATATGGGAGAGATGTTATTTCCATCTATCGTTCTTTGGACATATCTGGTTCTTAGGGCCTGATCTTGTGCCACTGTTATCATTCCTTCACTTTCCTTCTTGAGCTCTCCCCTCAGTAGCCATTGCCACGTGTCATCGCTGGCTAGTTCTTTAGTCTGTCTCATGTATTGTCCGTGCATTGGTTTGTTATGCCATTTCTCTGTTCTGCTTGTCTTTCTCCTGTCTCTGTATATTTCTGGGTCTTCATCTACTTTTATCAGTCCTTCTTCCCATGCAGTCTTGAGCCACTCGTCTTCACTGGTCTTCATATATTGCCCCAGTGCTCTGTTCTTGATGTTGACACAGTCCTCTATGCTTAGTAGTCCCCTCCCTCCTTCCTTTCGCGTTATGTAAAGTCTGTCCGTATTTGCTCTTGGGTGTAGTGCTTTGTGTATTGTCATATGTTTCCTCGTTTTCTGGTCTATGCTGCGAAGTTCTGCCTTCATCCATTCCACTATTCCTGCGCTGTATCTGATTACTGGCACTGCCCATGTGTTTATGGCTTTTATCATATTTCCGGCGTTGAGTTTTGACTTGAGTATCGCCTTGAGTCTCTGCATATATTCTTTCCTGATCGTGTCCTTCATCTCTTGATGTTTTATATCCCCTCCTTCCATTATTCCCAGGTATTTGTATCCCGTCTCATCTATGTGTTTGATGTTGTTCCATCGGGTAGCTTTATCCCTTCAGTCCTTGTTACTTTGCCATTTTGTATGTTGACTAAGGCACATTTTTCTATTCCAAACTCCATCCTGATGTCCCCAGATACAATCCTTACAGTCTGGATTAGGGTATCTATTTCCTTGATGCTCTTACCATACAGCTTGATGTCGTCCATGAACATCAGATGGTTAATTCTGATGCCTCTTTTCTTGAGTTGGTACCCAGCATCCATCTTCTGCAGTACTTTTGTCATGGGAATCATGGCTACTACGAAGAGTAGTGGGGACAGTGAATCGCCCTGGAAGATCCCTCTCGTAATATTAATCTCTGCTAGTCTTATTCCAGAGCTTGTAAGTATTGTATTCCAGTTGCGCATTGTATTTTTGAGGAAGCTGATGGTGTTTTCTTCTGCCCCATATATTTTCAGGCCTTTTATTAGCCATGTGTGTGGTACCATGTCGAAGGCTTTCTTATAGTCTATCCATGCCAGGTTGGTTGGTTTTCCTTCTCGTACTGTTCTTCACTATCATTTTGTCTATCAGGAGCTGGTCTTTTGTGTCCCTACACATCCTTCTGCAGCCTTTCTGTTGGTGGGCGATGGTGTTTGTATCCTCTAGGTAGTTGTATAGCCTTTTGCTGATGATACCTGTTAGTACTTCCACGTTATTGGTAGGCAGGTGATAGGACTGTAGTTACTGACTATATTTCCCTTACTCTTGTCTTTCTGGACTATGGATGTTCTTCATGTGGTCATCCATTTTGGCGCATGGTGATTTGTGATACTATGCTGGAGTTGTTCTGCTATTCTTGGGTGTAGGGCCTTGAAGTTTTTGACCCAGTGTCCATGGACTTCATCGGGACCTGGGGCTTTCCAGTTGGGCATTTTCTTTAGTTGGTGTCTGACTGTGTCTGTCGTGATGTCAGTGAATGTTTGTTTTATTCTCCCTGTTGCTTCAGCCTTGACTTCCTGGAGCCATGTTGCATGTTTGTTGTGTAATACCAGATTGCTCCAGATGTTTGCCCAGAGTCTCTTACTTGGTTCGGCTTCAGGAATTTCTTGGTGATTGTCTTCCCCTCTTAGTTGGCTGTATATTCTTTTCTGGTTGGTTCCGAATAGTTTGTTATGTTGGTATCCCCTATTCCTGGTCATGTACCGTTGGATCTTATGTGCTTTGGCCTTAAGCCTCTGTTTTACATCTTCTATTGTGCTGTTTAGTCTCCTCTCCTGTACTTTGTATTTCTCGTTCAGTTCCTCCCTTGTTTCCTTGCTTCTTAGCCTTTTTTCTGCCATCTCTTTCAGTTTACTCAAGTCAGATCTCATCACCATGATTTGCTTTTCCAGGCGCCTTTTCCAAGGCGGTTGCTGTTTTGGTTTCTGTTGGGTTGGTTGTGCTGGTGGTGTTGGTGTTCGTATCCCCATCAGTTCTGCTACTAATCTTGCTCCTGCATATGTCAAGTTATTTGTTTCTGTGATATTGGTGGTGTGTATTAGTCTCATTATTTCATTGACCTCAATTGTTTTCTCCATCAATTTCTTGGTGTTGTAGGCTTTCATGGAGGGGATCTTTGTTCTCTCTGTATCTGGCTTCATCCATTGTCTGATCTTTTCTAACCATTTCGTCCTGTCTGTTACTTCGTTGGTGTTTCTTCGTATGTCGTTGTTTGATACCTCATCATCCCTGTCGTCTTCTGTGGCATCGTCGCTCAGTTCATCCTCTTGTAATTCGTTGCCGTGTGTCAATTCCCTTTCCAATTCCTCTCTTTCTGTTGGGGAGAGCCAGTTCTTTTTCTTTATGTTCCTTACTTGGTCTGCCAGCCTCTGCTCTGTTTGGGGGGTGTTATTCCTCTCATCCCAGATGTTGACCAACCTTCTTCTATACCCTCTCTCCGTCTGGTTGCTTCTGATGTAGCATCTCCATATTTCCTTATTTTCTTCTCTTGTCCATTTCTTACTCTGGTTTGCTTCTGTAGCTCCAGCTTCTGGTTGTTGGTTACTGTCGTTGTGGTGGTCAGTTGCTGGATGACGACCTCCAAGTACCTGACCGTCTTCCCCTTCAATTGGGCTGAATACCTGGCTGCCGGAGGAAGCTCCTCTGTTGCCAGAAGTTCTATTTACGTCGTTGTCATTTAATCCTTAATTTCTTTCCATCATTGCTGAGTTTTTGCTATTTAACCTATACCTGGACCCTACCCCATCAGGAATAGGTACTCATTTACAGCTGAGTAGACTGAGGAAATTATGGTAAAGAAATTATTATTCAGTCATAAAAAGCCACAATTATATAGAAAACTATATTGCTGTGTAAAATAAACAAGTTTTTTATTACACATTGTTTTTCAATAGATTGTGAATTTCTAAGCATTATTTTTATTATTGTTACTAGCAAACTTACCCATCTACGATGATAAAATACGGGTGCAGAAGAGAAAAATTTATATGTACTATTTGTTCAGCAATATTAAAACAAGGGCGATTTTTATACATACCTACTACAGAACCTCTTTGTACACAATATTATCAGTTTGTCCACAACTTAATTTCAAGTTGGCAGAGTCAGTTGCTCTGCTCATCAACACATACAGTTGGCCATGCGTGAACATGGGTGACACCAGAAACACACCAACACGATCCAAAGTCTGGCCCTGCGACTTGTTTGCAGTGAATGAGAAGGCCAGGTTGATGGGAAACTGCCTGCGCCGTAACTGGAACGGAAACTGGTTGTCCGAAGGCATCAGAGGAATCTGGGGGATGAACAGACATTTACCGGTGTGAGGGCCCGTTGCTATCACTGCTTTGATGACGTGGGAGTTTAGCTCCATAACGGTGTACCTCGTTCCGTTGCAATGTCCATTGGCAGAATCGAAATTCCGAAGCAACATTACCGGGCTGTACTTCTTCAAAGTTATTTTGTGCACTGACAGTCCCGATGGATTTAAGTTATTCAAAAAATCTTGCGAATATTGATGATGATTTTCATCTTCTATTGTGTCCGAGCTGAAATATTTGCGACTTTCTCCGGGGAAGTTGTACAGAAATTATGTATGAAAATTTGTAAAGTAACTAAGTCTACGGGAATAACCAGCCTCGTTTCACGGCCAGAATCTGCTCCGTTTCAGGGAATCCCTTTTCACCCCCACCCCCTACAAAGGAGGGATTAGTTTGGATGAAACACCACTACAAACCATCTTAGGGGTCCCCACCATAACCCTGCCAAGTTTCATGCCCATCTGACCAGCCGTTTAGCCGTGATTGAATGACAGACAGACAGACAGACATAACTCCCATTATAGTATGATTATTGCTACGTACGATAATGTTGTCCTGAAAGATATTAAAGATGTAGAGTAAGACATCATATTTAACTTGGGTTCAGCAAGAATAATGCAAAGTTTTATTTCTGTGATATGAATTGCCTATTAGTTCTCACAGATGCAGTTCAATTCTCCCCTCAATTTTTGTATCAGAAATCGTAAAAATTGAAGAATGACATCTAATTCAAACAACTGCTCACCACACTGAACATAAGCTTCAAACTCTTTGAGTGGCATACGGTATATCATATGGAATAAGGTTTAGAGAAAAAAACATGCAGATATTCAGATGAAATCCTATCACATAATCCCAGATATTTCAGTCAAGATTCTCCCAGTCTACGTAAAAAAGAAAGAAAAAAAAACTTATAATACGTCCCATGTCGAATATGGTACATTTTATAGCAAAGGAGATTATTGTCTACAGTACAGATGATACCTATGGCATTATGAGTAAATCTGAGATGTACTCGGATAAAAAAAATAAATAAATAAAAGATAGATAGATTGCCTTTTCGTTCTATTCTAATTGGGCCTTGACATGAATTCGCAAAGACAAAAAAAAACAGGTAATCTTATAGTTCTGTAAATAAGGGGACAAAAATATTATACTCGCTTAAATAGCACGCGTGAGTGTGAATATGAGTGTGTGTGTGCGTGTGTGTGTGTCTGGGTGGGTATTGCTGCGTGTGTGTGTGTATGTGTGTATGTGTGTGGGTGCGAGTGTGAAAAGGTAATCTGAGTGGGTGATGAATTAAAAACAGAATATGTGATGTCAGGTGAAAAGAGATACAAATTAAAAAAAAAAAAAAAAAAAAAAAAAAAAAAAATGAGTGCCTTGTTTGCCAATACAAAATGTCCAAAGCTGGCAATGAGGGCAGCAATTAAGGAGGAATTCGGCATTAGAGCGAATTAGCGCTCTAATGGATCTTGCCATGCCGATGCTCCCTTGTCAG
Source organism: Macrobrachium nipponense (assembly GCF_015104395.2). NCBI lineage: Eukaryota > Metazoa > Arthropoda > Malacostraca > Decapoda > Palaemonidae > Macrobrachium > Macrobrachium nipponense. The sequence continues at coordinate 87,831,080 of NC_087204.1, forward strand.
TGTCGCAATCAGGCAGCTAAACCAGACAGAATTCCGGTGTCTATTAGAATGTCGTTTACTACCAACTGCATTTCATCAGAGACATATTGGCTGGCTGCCATATTCGCAATGGAATTTACAGATATGATATTCACTGCCAGTACTGAATTGGCCGTGTTGAAGAATTTCGTAGTTTTATGACTTTACGGGTAAATATTCCTTCTTTATTTCATTCAACTTGCTTCCATAAACATAAGATCCATACATTTCAAACAAACATGTACAGTGATGCTCAAATCTCATGCGACATGTTTCCATAGGATTTCGTTCAATATTCACTAACTGGCAACCTAACATGCTCTATATCTATTTATTATTTCAATGCGGAAACGCGATTATTCAATACAATAAGGTCATAATATGCTTCATGAGAGTGAAATCTGTCATATATTTCAAAACTGTAAGAAGATGTCACGTGTAGCAAATTTCAGAAAAATCTCTTTCGAAACATTTTCAAAACTTTCGTTTACACATCGCTGAAGCATTTGACCAAAATGAAGTTATCATCAAGCATCAGCTCAAATGTTAAATAAAAAAACGAAAAAAATTGTCATAGAATTAACAAATGTTTCAAAAACAATCATAAAATTTTCACTAGTCTTATTTGACTGCTTTTACACCTCAGTGCTGAAAAAAATGTAAAAATGTATATACAAAAGTAGAATGCGCCCACCGATATCAACGTGTGAGGGGAGCGTGTGTGATGGATCATTAGTGTCGGTGCAACAACAACCACCCAGTGTAACATAAGTAGGTCTACACTGACTAGCGACAATGAAATTATCTTGAAAACATTTACTTTACATGTTTTAGAAGAATATTATGATTTTCATACATAATTATTTGTTATAATTCTTAAATATTTCAAAAATAATGGCAAAAATGATGGCATACTTGCAAATATTCGCATATGCAAGTATTCTTTTGTCAAAGCCAAGATATTGTTCCTAGGCCTAGGTGTTAGATTTCTTTACTTTACACTTAACAGTCGCATCTCTTTATTAACAATTTCTGGCCAGAAAGCAAATGAGGTTATCTACACATTCTTGCACTTTAAGTTACCTTATAAAAGAATAAATTATACACCAAAAGCGAGCAGAAGGAATTTTAAGAAAATAATATTTTAAACCAGTTGAAAAACAACTGTTCCATACGTTTTGATAGTTAATACTTATGATATTTCGATTAATAGCCATCTTCTCCATATAATCAAAATCACCAGCATCTTTTATTCCTCAAAGAACAGGTAATCTTTGCAAATAAAAACATTAGTAACAGATTACATTTCAGAAGACTTAGAATACCTTTCAGGCCTATAAATCATTTTATAACATACAGCCAGCTTAAACGTAGTCTAAAACTTCAACATTCAAAGAAAACTGGTTGTAATTCATATTCTATCGTATTCGTCAAAGAACAGGTAATCTCTACAAATAAATTCATTATTAACAGATTAGGCTACATCTCAGAAGGCATAGATTATTTCTTTAGGCCTATGAAACATTTTGCAACATACAGGCAGCTTAAACACAGCATAAACTTCAAAATTCAAAGAAAACTGGTTGTAATTCATATTCCTACTTTGAAAATGTTGTCATGACTGTTGAGCTTATTAGGTCTACTGTCATAATGCTGCAGACGGACTAGTTATGTTGACCAGTCCGAGGAGCATGTTAAGTGTGCTTTCATTGATGGCACCGCTAACCTTATCACACCGCACTTTGAACTAAGCAACGTATCAAAAAAATCAGTTCAAATCACACAGATTACGAATCATACAAATGCATAAAAGGGATCATATTTATATAACCATAAGGAAAATATGGCTAGCTGTGATTTCGCAACCTTGTCGACATCTATGACATTAGAAAAAAAAAAACGTTTAACACTACTTGGCAACGTCACGTTGAGTCTGAGAATCTGGACGATACAAAAAGAATCATGTCGCATGAGATTTGAGCCCCACTGTACATATGTAAGCGAAATCCAGCGGCCGCAAAGCATAAGCAAGAATGGGTTCATTTCGACGCTTGAAATTTCGAATTGGACAGACAACCTACGTGTCAACAGAGTTGAATTAGGTCTATCGTCTTTTGAAGCACAGCTGACCTATCATTACTACAACTAGTACTAGTACTACTACTATTAGTACTAGTACTACTACTACTATACTCTGTTTTTTTTTTCATCTGTCCATCCGCATGTGGTGTTTTTTTATGGTAACACTGCGTCCCGGGCTTCAGATAGTTACATTCAGCTTACATTCAACGATTATAATAATATCCTATTTCGAATATTAACGGTGTAATTCGTATACAGTAAATTATTAAAACACTTTTCAGTTACAAATGTACACCCAGATATCCTTTTATTTACCTAAAACTTACAATTAGCGTAACTATCTAAAGCCCGGGACGCAGTGTTACCATACAAAAACACCACAGGCGGATGGACAGATGAAAAAAACAGAGTATAGTACTAGTACTACTACTAGTAGTAGTAGTGGTAGTACTACTACTACTACTAACTACATCACTTGAAGTTACCTAAGGCCCTTTTGAAACCCGGCTGTTGAGGACTGATTATTATTTTGCGCTCATATTCACATATCCAGAGACTGGGGAAAAAATAAAAGTTGCTAATTATGTGACAGCGAGTTGTGTTAACATGGGTATGTTTATTTCACAAGTAAAGTATCTGGCCGGTCCTCATGCTAGCAAGAGCGCGGCAGGTTGTTAAAGCATATAAGAGGCTTGTTACGAACCTCTGAGCACACCAGTTAACTGAGACTAGGAATAAATTCCATATCGTAAGCATGCAATTATCCCTGCGAAAGTCAGATACTACTCTCCAGTATTGGAAATATTTCTTACTACGACAGGTATGTTACATTTTTACGTTCTGTAAAGAACTTTATAACTCTCAACACAGCGGTTGAACCACTGGATTTAATGCTTCCGGACACGTGTTCCAAGTCGAGACCTTAGGGACTGAAATCCCTTCACCGATATCTGCAGAAATCCCGTCAGAATATATCAGCTAAGATTAATTTTAACAGTTCATATATATACGTATATATGTGTGTGTATGTAAATATACATGCGTATATATATACATGTATATCCAATTAGGGTGAGTCTCAACTCAGGATACAATCTCGAAGGCGAAGGCAAAAGGCACCTTTGTTACATCAGTCCATTATGCCGACGTTTCAGGACAGCTGCTTTCGCCACATTTTAAAGGCTGCAATGATTAAAAAGCCATCTTTCAAAAAATCACATTAAAACATCGATACGTACACAAATGACAAGACAAATTAATAACAGGAGGAATAGGAACAGGACATACCTCAACAGCATAAGTGATAAGACTAAAAACATAAGTTTACTCAAGACTCAGGAAGCAACGGTGCCTTTTCCCTTCGACTTCGAGAATATACGTGTCTATATATAAATATATATATATATATATATATATATATATATATATATATATATATATATATATATATATATATATATATATGTAAGTGTTTACATAATAAAAATATGGAATGTTAGTCCATATAAATAAAAGACTAAAACTAAAGAGGTCAACCAGATTGCTTGCAGGAATGTGATCAGACTAGGGACGCTAAAGATGACGTATACAATAAAAGTAGGCTAAGATAACATGCCGTCACCTGTAGTCATTCAATTGTTTATAAACTTTAGTCCAAGCTCCCTGCTTGAGACAACTACCGCGACCTATAATTCAAACGGCCTACGTGATCTGTAGCGTGTCTCATTTTGATTGTGTGTTCGTATGTAACTATGTCATCTGATTGTATGTTCATATGTTCGAGCTACTGTCTGTTCCTTTATGACTGGTAACCGAGATGGGAGTAGAGCAGAATAGAGTTAGCTATCGTCATTAGAAGACCTGTACCTCTTTACCTAAGCTTTATCATGTAGAGAGAATAGAATTAGCCATCATCATTGGCAGAAGCGATCAAGCTATCGTCATTAGAAGACTTGTACAATCATACCTGATCTTCACCATGTAAAATTCAGAGAATATAAGTATTTTTGTACTTCGTGGTTTCTACTAGATCCTCACCTCATAACCGAATCATCATGAGTTTAACACATCGTCGTCATAACCAAGAAGATAATACCGACTTCGTAAGTGATCTACAAACCCCAAGACACTCCATTGAATATGGAAGTGCAATACCAACCAACTTAGCGTAAGATTATCGCAAGTCTAACATTACCTCATAGGGCGCCTTATTATACAAGGCAACAGCCCTAAAAGTGGTGCCAGTGGACCAGAAGAACTCTACAACTTCTCCGAAGAAAAATCAGAATAATGAAGTATCATATAAGAACTCTTCAACGACGACGAAAGCAACAGATTCTTCAAGCAACTTAGTCTCATCGTTTAGTGAATAACTTCAAGAAACAAACCCGACGTGTCCTTTTTCCTATGACAACGCAAGCTTCGTCTCTCATTAGAATCATTCAAGAAAACATCGTTAGTGAGCGTTTCCGGCACTTCAAGAAACAAACCGAATGCGTCTGCAGCATCGGATCTTCAAGAGTCGAATCATCGAAACAACGCGCACGGGGAAAACTCAAGCCAAACCAGGTCATCCACTAAAGAGGAGGGCCAAGGGCACATCGTTATCGGAACACCGTGACTTCCCACAAAAGCAAGCTAAGTACAATTTTGTATTCATTTGGAGTAACTGAGTGTTTCCTTTGCAGGTCGGATTTCGTTATTCCTGTGGCTGAAGTTACGAGACATTCTTAATCTTACCTTTTTACAGAAATTATCTACATCATCGAGATTTCGCTACTGCGAGTTTTTTTATCTTTGAGTGTCTGTTTCCAGAAGTTCTACTGAAATATCATAATCATATACTATGTTAATTTTATCATTTTGGGTGATTATTAATCCCTTACGTAACAAATCATATTAAACAGGGTGCGTTTACGCAGTGGACGTCTGTATTTATACAGATGCATGGATAGAGTCGTTAGGCACCGTAGTGATAAGAAAACACTCAAAAACAAGTGGAGCACCCGTACAAATCTAGATAAATTAGAGGTAACACTATTTCGGGTTATGACAATAAATGCTCCTTTGCAAAGTCCCGATCGCAGTTTTAGCCTTGAGTTTTTTGGGTTATATAAAATATCGAACCTCAATGACTCAACTTAACTTTAAAAATATGGCTGGATTGCAAGGAATAACATGTCTGTAAAAAACTTTCATCAGGCTAAATGCGCTGACCAGGATCCCTCACTATTTCAAATTTTAGCAAAGAATGAAGTATAAACAGTTAATATTGAACGCAGTAGAGATAACTTGACTTAATAGTAATCGCTCAATTCCTAATAGTTCGTCATTCATACGTTCGTTGCCTTATAAGTAACCAACAACAGAATGCAAAAAACACACATTACGTTGCCGATGGTAAACAGTAGCCCTAATTATCAGAATCAAACAAGCAAACTCGGTTACTGTGTCACCAGTCAGACGGTCAAGGTCAGTCAAAGCTGCCGAAGTGTTCAAAGCATAGCAAATTCCACACAATAAGCGACTCTAGCAGAGTGGGGAAAAGTGATGTTGGATCAATTATGCCATACCTTTTATTTTTATGCCAATACATTTTTGAATTAAAAAGGATTTTTCTATGAATCACACGACCGTATCAAGTAATCAGAGCAGGTTATCGTTTTTTTTAATACCTGGATTAAGCCCGACTGTACGCGCCGTAAAATTAGAATATCTTGTTTTATTATTTTAGTACACGTAATATCCTGTATTTACGGACTCACCGTCTGTTGTTCGAACTTCCCTAATGAGAAGTCCGGATAAGCGAGCGCTTACAGATACCTCTATAGTTATAAAAAACATTGATCTGTATCCAGTGTAATTGTAAGATCCATCTAGGGGTATACAAAATATTATCTTACATCCTGCAAAATAAGGCGTGTTTATCAAAGGAAAATCCTATAAACCTTCAAACATATTAAAATCAGTTTGAACAAAAAAAGAGACAATTAATCAAATAATAACTTATATAAAGGAACTATACATTTGTCTCATAAATCGTAACATTGTTCAAATGACCCAACAGAATTCTCCCACAACCGCAGTCGTAGTTTGCACGCAAAATCTCGAGAAGCATGCACCCTCGAATGTCTTAGTGCGTGTAAAAAGACTTTGCTGGGAAATGAAATTTTAATCCTTCCCGACACTCTGAAATATAACGATTTCCGCGAACAAAGCCCTAGACACGGTTGACTAGCAGCAACAAGTTAAATCTAGTGATCCACAAACGTATACATATCGTGGATACAGAAGTTATAAATATCGCATTTTTTATTGTTGCTAATTTTTAATCACGCCCAATCAGTCGTAGATGAATCTCCCTTATACTCTATCTAAAGTAATATCCGTAAAGTCATTCAAGCAGAGGTGATTCAGCAGAAACTTTTTTTTTTATCTTTTATCTGAATACCAGGAAGTTTCTCCACTAGCGAGTGATCTCTGGGAAGAAAAAAACGGATGTAATTTAACACAACATACGGTCTAAGGACAAACTTAAGCTATATACGTACCTTCGTATAGACACTCAATGAAATTTCAAAATAGAGATAAATGACGAAGTTGAAAAATGTTAGTAATAGGAGTCATTAGGAAATCAAATAAGCCCATATAATTTTTCCCTCAAACGTCATGCCATAAAAGATCGGACATGGCGTATCTGCGTAGATTCTGTCGTTTAAACAAGGAAACGACTCCCGATAGTTTCCAGTGCCATGTACCGACGACATCTTATCTCTGTTAGGTTAGAATAAATTTTTCACCAGCTTGGACTTACTTAACAGCTATTACCAGATACCATTACCTAAGTGATTGTACCTCATACACAGTTTTCAGCACACTCAGGGGACATTATCAATTTTTACGTATGCCTCCGGCTTACGTTGCGCCCCAATTATAATATAGTGTTTGGAGACTTTTAGGGGATACCCTACATGCTTATATGGTTGGTCTTATAATCTTTTCTAAATACCTTAGAAGTACATTCACATAAACTAGAGCTAGTGCTACAGAGACAAAGACAAATAATCTCAGAGTAAAATATCTAAATGTGAGTTTTTAAAAACCGAACATGTTTATCTAGGTTTTATGTGTCTAGTCAAGGTCTTAAAGTAGTCTATGATAAGGTGTCGGCTATTCATAACTTCCGGTACCTATTAACATAAAAAGGGGGATACAGCACTTTTGCACTGTAGTGGGTATTACAATCGTATACAAATATATAACTCTTCAATCATAGCAGCTCCTTTAACAGATCTTACGAAGAAGGGCGTAGATTTATTATGGTCTAAAAAGCATCAACAGGCGTTCGATATCTTAAAAGCGGAATAATGCAGCTCACCTAACTTAAAAATCCCTGATTTAAATAAGGAAATTTTTTTTTATTGCAACAGACGCCTCAGACCGCAAGGGGTAAATAGGGGTACTACTTCAGTAATATGATAAACAGTTTTCCTATAGCTTTTTATTCACGTAAACTAAAAGCCCTCTGAAAGTAAATATACAGTAATAGGCAAGGAAGATCTAGGTATCTTTAACTCACTAGTACATTTTAAGTTCATAATCTATGGCTATCCTGATAAAGTCCTTACTGAACATGAGTCCTTTACCGAGTTTTTCAGAGGCTTTAATCAACAAGTCCAAAAGAACTCGGTGACAAATGATCATTCAGGTCTTTGGAGCCAAGATAAGATATCTACCTGGGAAAAGCAATTATCATAGCTGACGCATTATCCCGCAATCCCGCACCATACTGCAAAGAACCATTAATTAGACTAAAAAAATATAGAAACATCCGTGCCTATTGTTAAAACCGTATCTAAACAAGAAAATTCCTTAACCCAAGAGATCGCGAGCATTGAATATCTGGGTTGGAGCGCAGAACTGTTACAAACTGAACAAAGCAAGAGTCAACAGACATAACTAAAACAATAAACACTTCGAACGGAAACAGAGTCAGCAGCAATAAGCAAACAATAAACACTTCGGACGGAAACAGAGTCAGCGGCTAAGCAAAAACAATAAACACTTCGAGCAGAAACCCTAAAGCAAAAGTATATTTAAAGTATGTGTATCAGAATAATGTAATCAAATGTAATATTATATGTAGGTCCGTGACGAGGAAAACCCGAAGAACACAGCAGATGACTAACGACCAGGTAGTAATAATAATCTCTTTCATACCAATCGTCATAAACTGGTTGCATTCCGTCATCCAGGGTTCCCTATTATGTCACAGAAAGCCAAATCACTGTTTTACTGGCCTACGATGCTTTCAGATATAAAAAGCACATAACTAATTGTAACATGTGTCGTGAAAACAAGGAATACACTAAGACACCTGTCAGTTTAGGGGCCTATCCTGTGCCAAATCAATCCTTGAAAGAATATACGTAGAATTATTAACAGAATTACGAGTCTGACAGAGGGAATAAACACTTCTTAGTGTCAATAGTTCCTTGACACGTTATATAGAATTAATAGCACTAAAAACAAACACCGCAATTGAGTGCGTTAGGAATATTTATGAGTGCTAAATCAGTAAACATGGAATTCAACACATAATAATCTGTGACTCGGGTGGTGTAAATCAATAATAATCTCCTTAACTCGTGTGTGAACTCCTTTCCATTAACAAAAACCAATACTATATTTTATCACCCAGAGTCAATGGGTTTGGTAGAATAAGAGATAAATAAGAAAGTGTCAATGTCTTACGAGTTACAACTCGTTATATTGGATCCGAACTGGATTATAGCGGTTCTCGCGGTTTTAAATACCTTTATCATTCATATCTCGTATCTGTAGAAATGATACCGCAAGTAGCCTTATACGGTACGCCGCTAGAACACTCTTCCACATATTCAACGTTCCAACCAAAAAATTATTTATCCATAATATAACAAAAAAAATATATAAATAAATAAAAATATAAAAAAATAAAAATAAATATGGATACACGTGGAGTCAATATAATACACTCCGTAAGAAGTCGGAAGGGTTACAAATTATAATAAAAAAGGAATCACGATAAAACCAATAAGCAAAACGTAACCATAGGTTAATTAAATATCCAAATATATATGCGTAAAGATTTGAACTCTAACTTAACGCTTTAGTAATGACAAATAAGCTAAAAGTTCAAACACATATCAAAACCTACTGACATATTGTCTGTCCCGGTGATTTATATTCGTAGTAAAAAAATAATAATAAATAAATAAATAAAATAAAATAAAAGAGATTTTAAAGTCAGGAAGTCTAGAAGTGAAAATGTTATCTATGGAATAATCCTATATGAATCTTATACAGGGCTAATAATATCTATGGAATTTGTATGGAAACCTTTTTCATTAGTTTGAATAAGGAATATTTAATTTAACATAATTACATTTATTACAATCATGCAGATTTCCAACATGAAACTAATATATTGTTCAATTTTGGTACTGTTTTTTTTCAGACATTCTTCTCATGTGGGTGGAGAATTAAAAACAAAAAAAAATATCATTTGAAAATATTAAAGTCGTATTTAATTACAGCAAGTCACGTAATCCTTAGCTGGCTGAGAGCAATCTCCTGCCAAGTGACGACGACATCATTGCCGTATCAGCATTTGTTCCTTTTAACCTCAATAATCTGCTTACACAGGCTTCATCTGTGTGTGCTGTCTCCGCTTGCGAAGCAGATTGACTGGAGAAAGGAATGCTTAGCTCATGAACTTCACATGTGGTTCATAGGTCACATGACATACCACATAACCTATTCTTATCCGTGTGTGCAATGCAATTTTAGTTAAGGACTTGCAATCGTTTTAAAATTAATAAACAAAATAAGCAAATAGAATTTCTATAACAACAAAATGAATTAATTTTTTTCTGAACCTCATAGACAATTAGAAGTATCAAGTCATGGATATGAAATATTTACTTGCAACATTAGCCTATTACAATTCAAGTAAAACATAATGGGAAAATGTCGCATTTTCTCGAAAAACCCAAAGTTTATATAGAAATTAGTTACATAGTGGGTTTTTTCGTTGCATCTCCTGCCTATTAATAAAGTTTTAAAAATTAACCTCAGAGGATGCGCGCGAGAAATTTAAATATGAAACTTTTGTTAGGGGCACATAGGATCAGATTTTATCACAGCTTAAATTCAGTTAGCATAGAGAAATACAGAATCATGATTAATATACTCTTTGACTCTTATGTTGCCTGGCAATCTTACAAATAGCTCCGTTTTCCACTTCTTTGTCTAGTAACTTACTACCAGTAATATCGAATTTTCTTTGAGATTCGTAATGATATCTATTTATTTTTCATAATTATGGATATTTTTACAAGTCATCATAGACCTGGATAGGTTCACTCATTGTTAATGCCATGGATAAAAAAAGTTTGTACAGCTGACTCTTTTGAATTCCAAAATATCAGCGAATTCATGTGGGTTAAGTCTGGTCTAAATGGCTCTCTCCCCTCCCCTGTATTTGGATGTCGTCTGAATTTACTTTGCCCTTGTGACAAATATAATTTCACTTGCAGGCTGATTAATGGAACCTGGTTACAGTATCCTGCAGTACGAGAGTTTCACATCGCAACTTCAAAAAATCGTTCGTCACTGCGGACGACGGCAGTCGAGTAACAACCGCCCACAATGTGAAGGGAATAAGCACCATCATGGACTTCTTCGACGGACACCGTATCTCGTCGTTAATCTCGTTTTAATGCGGAACGCTCCGGCGGCTGTCGGAAATCGACTACAAAAGGGACATACTTCCGACAATTACGACCCGAAGGATATTCAACTCTACTTTGCTGGCGAAGGACTCGTGCTGGGGATGATTTTATTCATCGCAAACGTAATCGTGTAGCTTAGGATGCAGAGAATAAGTATGAGCGCAAAATAGAACGTTGGACCCGCCCAGGCAAATTTTCCCCTTGTTTTAACCATTGAAATTGGCCGTTTCATTTGGCTATAGGTGGTTGTCTGGAACTGTGTAATGGACGAAAAGTTGTTCGAACGCTAGTTAAATGTGAAGTAGTATAACCTCGGTCATGTATCCTATATATATAAAGTATCATGTATCCTATATATAAATGATCATAAATAACAGAGTCGAAATATATCTTTGCATGTACGCAATAGTAATCTATTATATAAATGATCATAAATAACAGAATCTAAATATATCTTTGCGTGTACGCAATAGGAATCTATTTAAAGTGCACATATATTAATCATAATTATATGAATCCATATACATATGTATAAACAAATCAGGTAGCCTATAATCAATCTGTTACCTTTTATCTTACCAATATCTGCAGTTATATATGAGTTAGTATATGGATTAATGAATCAGATATATAACATTTAGCATAAAAATCAACGAATCAATCAGCATAAACATTAATAATTTTATCAATTCATATATGAAATTTTTTATCAGTTAAAATATGATTTTTATCATGTTAATCTTCATTCTATGCAATTGTCAGAGTACATTAGTATTTTCTGTAGCATATGTATCTTAATGAGATGAAGTGAAAAACTGTATCATTATATATCACGTGATCACTATTATTTACCAATATCATTGTTTTATATTTTATTACTTGAATCAATTCATGTACACCATGAATTTTTATTTACTTATATATATATATATATATATATATATATATATATATATATATATATATATGTATATATATATATATATATATATATATATATATATATATATATATATATTCACATAGTGTCTGTATCACACTCCTATAAGTCAAATGCAAGTCAAGTTTGAGTAATATTCAGTAGTTGGCTTTGGTAGCTGACCGAGCTAATGTAAGTGTTTACATAATAAAAATATGGAATGTTAGTCCATATATATAAAAGACTAAAACTAAAGAGGTCAACCAGATTGCTTGCAGGAATGTGATCAGACTAGAGACGCTAAAGATGACGTATACAATAAAAGTAGGCTAAGATAACATGCCGTCACCTGTAGTCATTCAATTGTTTATAAACTTTAGTCCAAGCTCCCTGCTTGAGACAACTACCGCGACCTATAATTCAAACGGCCTACGTGATCTGTAGCGTGTCTCATTTTGATTGTGTGTTCGTATGTAACTATGTCATCTGATTGTATGTTCATATGTTCGAGCTACTGTCTGTTCCTTTATGACTGGTAACCGAGATGGGAGTAGAGCAGAATAGAGTTAGCTATCGTCATTAGAAGACCTGTACCGCTTTACCTAAGCTTTATCATGTAGAGAGAATAGAATTAGCCATCATCATTGGCAGAAGCGATCAAGCTATCGTCATTAGAAGACTTGTACAATCATACCTGATCTTCACCATGTAAAATTCAGAGAATATAAGTATGAATATAAGTATTTTTGTACTTCGTGGTTTCTACTAGATCCTCACCTCATAACCGAATCATCATGAGTTTAACACATTGTCGTCATAACCAAGAAGATAATACCGACTTCGTAAGTGATCTACAAACCCCAAGACACTCCATTGAATATGGAAGTGCAATACCAACCGACTTAGCGTAAGATTATCGCAAGTCTAACATTACCTCATAGGGCGCCTTATTATACAAGGCAACAGCCCTAATATATATATATATATATATATATATATATATATATATATATAATATATATATATATATATATATATATATATATATATATATATATATATATATTATATATATATATGTGTGTGTGTGTGTGTGTATGAATATATGTGTGTGGTGTGGGTGTGCGCCTGTGTGTGTGTATGTATGTATGTACACATTGTCACATGATGGTACACGTGAAGGTTTTTTTTCCGGACCGCTATATGAGCAGGTTGAGAATATCTAGACAAAAGATTTTTACCTTCTTTAATTAACAAACTTGGGTTCAGTTACAGGTAATCAAGGCTGCACCCCCTATGACCCAGCGTGTCATTGAAGATTGAATAACTTCCATAATAACTGCTCTATGACAGCTAGGGGTTCCACAACTTCCGAGACCCGATAATCTTATGAGCTTTCTATTTGTTCTTCTTTCGGTAAAACTTTGAACGGATCCTACAGCGACTGAGTTTCTGATCCCTTTAGACTCCGGGTTATTTCGCTTCCAACACTGAAACACAAAATATGAATTATGATGCTTTCTAGCAATTGCTTTACTTTTTCTAGGATCCTCCAATTAATTTCAGTAATATCACTGCATGTTATTCTTAACAATTCGTTCTCACGAAAGTTAACCATAACGAGTAATGAAATCGCAAATGAAAAATACAGAAACGATATGTAAAACAATGAAAAAAGATGAATCACAAAACAAACGTAAATGAAGGAAATAAAGCAAAGCAAAATATTCTGAAACGTGTTTGTTATTTACAAATGATATTAAATTCAGAATCAGATGCAATTGAAACACAAAAGAATTAAAATTCAACACATTCGTAGACGCTGAGACTGGAACACATTTCCTCTGTCTACTGCAGAATGACTGAACGCAAGTCCTGGAAGTCTCCCATTGGAATTATCTTCTTTTCGAACGAGTGAAAGCAAAGCAAAGGTGTAACTACGAAACGACTCAAGAGTTTAAACAGAAGGCAAGATAAACTCCAGCTATTCACTCAAGCAGTGTGTAGCGTACGACTACGGTGATGCCACGTTACAAGATGAAACGCAACACCTTATGTAAAAATAAGGTACATCCCCAAGCACAAGCATCAATTGACACTTTGCATATATATCCCCAAGCACAAGCATCAATTGACACTGAATATACATACCCTGACACTTTGCATATCCATCCCCATGCACAGGCATCATGTGACACTGCATACATTCCCAAGCACAAGCATTAATTGACACTGCATATACATCCCCACGTTCAAGCATCAATTCACATTCCCCCAAAGCCAAAAAATATCTAATTCAGACTTTCCACGAAACCTTTTCTTTCACTCTAACTTCACATACCGCTCCGGACTTTACTGCTTACTTTTTTTTCTTTTTTGCTGCCACACTCAGTTTTACCCAACCAGTCCTAAAACCAACACATTTTCCCCAAGTCTCCCTGACACAACAAGTGTTGTTACCCCCGTCTCCCCCGCCCCTCGCGTCTTGCAAATTCCCCAGGCGCTATAACTCTCGCTCTATCCAGCCGTGTCTTTCTTACTCAGCACACTTTAAAATATTCTTCGTAATCTTATTTTGTTTATTATTTACTTCTTACATTCTTAACTCTTGATATTTACATCTGGTTGACAGTATGCTGACAATTCTAAGATAACAATGCAAAGTATCAAAGATAGAAACCTCTAATCTCGTATGATAGAAAGAATTGAGTCCAGGTACCAGATGAAAATAACGAGAGAAGTATAATGTCTTAGAAATGATATTTTCCGCTGAATCCAAAATCCAATACCTTTTGCTGGCTAACAGAGGAATTTGAAAGCCAGTCTTCTGCCATATGTCGCCAAAGGTACTAAGTAGAAAGATAAGTGTAAAGGTAATTGGAAAAGTAGATAAAAATCTAACTGAAGCCAACGCGGTTCGATTTCGAAATTAATGTTTCAGAAAGTTATATTAACATCATACCTAAATATATATACATATATATGTGTGTGCATGTGTGATAGTGTATTTAAGATTAAGTCATTCCTCCGCGTAAACCTGTGTTACAGTCATGTTACATGTAACTGTATGCCAGTGAAACTATGGTAAAAAAAAATGTTAAAGAGTAAAACTAAATGACGCTGAAGGCCCCTTTTGAGTAATCAGTGTCAGGCGCAAAAACGAGGAAACCTACGCATCCATCAAAGTGAGTCAGCAACAAAAATGCACCGGGTTACCAAGGGAAAAGAGGTATCGCGGAGCTCGGTGCTGTGTAGTTTTTTTGGAGGGCGATTTTTTTTTTTTTTCTTTTTTTCATACCTCCGCCCTTTTCGAAAATTCTGTCGTCACCGGATGAAATGAAGATGCAGCAAAGGACGCATTTTGAGAGAGAAATCTGGTTCCTAGAAATTCTTCAGTTTTAGTTTAGAAAATTATATTATGCTGGCGCAGTCTGTCCGTCCGCATTTTTTTCTGTCCACCCTCAGATCTTAAAACTATTGAGGCTAGAGGGCTGCACACTGGTATGTTGATCATCCATCCTCCAATCATGAACCATACCAAACTGCAGCCCTCTAGCCTCAGAAGGTTTGATTTTACTTAAGGTTAAAGTTAGACATAATCGTGCGTCTGGCAACGATATAGGGCAGGTCACAACCGGGCCGTGGTAAAAGTTTCAAGGGCCGTGACTCAAACAGCATTATACTATGCATTATACCGAGACCATCGAAAGATAAAAGAAAGAAGAAACTTCGGCGTATTTTACTTGTTTATTAATGCCCCTTGCCTAAAATAGTCGTGCATCCTTTCAAATTCTCCCATGCTCCAGTCATTTTTTTAAATTGGTAATAAATAACTAGAGTTGCGGAGGAAAGCAATTGAAGATCGAGGTTTAAGGACAAGCAGAGCTAAGACAGAATACCTGTGGCTGGGAGGGGAAGACAAACAGGGTGCAGTAAAATTAGGTTTAGACGACATTAAGAGGATTGCCACTTTCAAGTGAAACTTTGGGTCCTGCGTGATGGAGGATGGAGGCATAGACTCGGAAATAAACCACAGGATACTACAGTGTGCTTGGATGAATTAGAGAAGATCATCGGAAATATTATGCGACAAGAGGATTAGCGCTAAAGTAAAAGGAAGGTTTTATAAAAGTGTAGCGAGACCAAGGATGGTGTATGGGGCTGAGACGTGGTAAATAAAGAAGGCTCAAGAAGGGAAGTTAGAAGTGGCAGAAATGAGGATGTTGAGATGGATGTGTGGAGTCAAGAGAAGGGATAAGATCAGAAACGATTATATTAGAGCGACAGTCAAAGTGGTAGAAGTGTCAAATTAGAATCAGCAAAGAAGATTGCAGTGGTTTGGTCCTGTCATGCGGAGAGAGGAGGATCATATGTGTAGAGGGGTAATGGACATGGAGGTGGTTGGTGGGAGGAGGGTGAGGCCAAGATTCAGATGGAAAAATAACGTAGCAAAGGAGATGCGAGAAAAAGGGTTAAGAGAACAGGATACGCAAGATCGAAGATGGAGAAACTATGGGTTGCGACAGTGTTGGGTCCCGGGATCAATTTTGATGGGTCACAGGGACACAGGAAAATGATAACGCATTCACTGTATTTCAATTATTTAATTGAATTCTTCTTTTAACCACAAATTACTTATGTATGCTCATCCTCCCTCCTCCGGGCCCATACGGTGCCACGGATCCCACTAGTTTAGTATTGTGAATGGAAAACTACACATTTTTTTCCAATCTTAATTAAAGGAGATATTTTTAATAAAATTATGCTTGAAGCCGAGTGTAAGTGAACCCAAGGTCGAATTAATAAATGATTTTCCGTCACGGCCTTTATTGCCCTTGAGCCAAAGTACGCCTTCAAAGCAGGAAACATTCTCTTGCCCGCTAAGTCAAGGAATTTGGAGTTGCATAATTCAGTCATACACGGTAATGAATTTTGCCCCTTTGGTTTCCAGCTCATGCAATAATCTAAGGACTAATTGCCTCTAGTGGAAGCACTTTTCCTTTTAAAGTATGAGAACCATGAAAGAGATGGAAGAAAGTAGCGTAATAAAAGACAAGGCTTATTTTATGAAATGGTGGGTACTGGTTGAATATGCATATACTAAATCAAGAATTAAGACAGTATGTTAAAGGATATAACTAATGACGACAAATTTTATTATATGTGGAATAATAAAAATGAATGGATGAATTGGCATATCATGTTGTCGTTTTCCTAGGGATAGTTGTAACGTCACAGAAATTAAAGAACATGTAGTATAAATAGGATGAAATTATCAGTAGTAAATAAGACAATAAATCCTAAGACTAGTGAAAAAAGTATTTTCAACATAAAAGCTTATTACAATATATATATATATATATATATATATATATATATATATATATATATATATACGGTAGTATATGCATATATCATAATAAGCTTCTATATTGAAAATACTTTTGTCAATAGTTTTAGATTTATTATCGTATTTGCTGATAATTTCATCATTTTTATACTACATGTTCTTTAATTAACCTGACGTCACAACTGTATATATATATATATATATATATATATATATATATATATATATATATATATATTGTGACATACACGCATAAGAACACACATACACACATATGTATATATATATATAGATATATATCCGTGTGTGTGTGTTTCTAATATAAGTATTTAAGGAATTACAATTACTAGCTAACGGATAATATTTCGTACAAACAGAGGATGAATCAGTGTGTGTGTGTGTGTGAGAGAGAGAGAGAGAGAGAGAGAGAGAGAGGCGCGTCATCGTCAGCTTCCAAATTCGGCTCAAGAGTTTGCTTTCATCGCCGTAAGTCAACGGAAAGGAACCGAAATTGTATATATTTTCTGGGGTTGCTGTTCCTCTCCTGAGATCTATTGAAGAATCGTGTTGTATCGCATTTCCTGATACGAAGCCAGTGACATAAATTCGGATAAACCTTCAAATGGAGACGACAGAAAATCCGAATTTACGCGTCCCACTGCCCCAGGAGGCGCTGAAAGGATTTTCCCAGCTTCTTACACCTCCAGTTACACGCGCGCAGGAGCACAAACGCAGTAATGGTGTAAATAGACTGTGGTTTATGAGTTCGGAATGATTTTATATTGTTTTCTTTTGCGGAACTTAGACATTTCTTTTTCCAGTGTTGTTTTAAATGTGTAAATGTAGTTTCTCAGATAAGTCATGTGCAGCAGGAACCAGACACATTTAATTCTTCTTTTTATTGAGAAGCACATTCCAGTAACAATGGAGAATTTCAAGGTAATGGAGTAATGGATCTGTGGATACAGGTATCAAAATGAGTAAGAGAGAGAGAGAGAGAGAGAACACTCTCTGCGCAGTTCTAAAGATACTCGTGCACAGGATATTATGGAATACAGAGTTTAGGCCAAAGGCCAAGCACTGGGACTTTAGAAGTAATTCAGCGCTGGAAAGGAAATTTAGAGTAGGTAGGTGTAACAGAAGGAAAACTTTGCAATACTCGTTAGGAGAGGGTGGATACCAAGATGGATGAAATATAATATGAATGGAGGTACAGTAAAATGAATGTAAGGGGTAGCAGCTAGGGGACGAAGGGACGTTGCAAAGAACCTTTAGCAATGACTGCATTGCACCTCGTAAGGTGCACTGACGGCACTGCTCCCTACGGGGGGGATTTTATGAAGCAACTACCTTCATCAGTGGGCTCTCGCCAGATTTGATACTTCCTGTGGACTGCAGGAAGCTACAGGTGTTTGGGTACACACACACACAATCAGAACCGTGTTGTGGGCAACACGTTTGACATGTAGGCGTACGCCACTGAGGTTTTATAAAGGATATGTTTAAGTTTTCATAAGAAACTGGTTCACACAAGGGATAGGCAACCGTTATCCAGCATTTCAAGACTGGTGTCCTCGGGATGCTAATAAGTTGCCAATTCGCAAAAAAAAAAAAAAAAAAAAAAAATACTTGTGCACTGGGAATGTAATGAGTGGAGATATGTAGACACAAGATATGAATAAGAGTTGTTGTATTATCTTACTTCTCTTTGGTGGCTTCGTTTGTTTATGGACAGACATTTCAAGATGGTTTCCATAATATAGTCTTACAGTGGCAGACATGGATATAGTTAGTCTGTCAGTTGCCAAGGTCTATGTATAATTAAGAACCATCTAAAGTCCACTGTATTATCGAAATGATCTCAACACTCACAAGAGAGCAAAGTCAGAGCTTAAACGACGTATTTACTCGTAGTGGCTTTTATGATCAATGGGCATGAATCTCCAGGTTGAAACTACAGCCTTGCTGAGTCTACCCATTTAGTGAAGGACAATCCTGTGCTCTTGAGAGAGAGTGAAGTCAGAGCAAATATACCATATTCAGTCTGTTCGCGACTAATTTGTTGATGGAGTGTAATCTTAATTGAGCCGATTAGCCACAAAGGGCTTAGGTGTGAGAACCAGGCTGGGCTGTCTAGTCACTCCAAGGTCAGCAGTTAAGGAAACTTACACGCAGGACTCCAGGAAACAACTGACTTTATTTGCAGGATCTAACCTGCCTAAATATGTCGTAAGGACTGATAGTGGTTGCAGATGATCAGTGGCATATGTAAGAGATTACATATAACAAAGAATGTATTTTGACAATCTATAAATGATGTAACATGTTATTGACTTAAAAACAAGACTCAAGGGTTCCTCTGGGAACTTGCAGAATTGTAATGTATAATTAGCGAAGAGTTGACATTGCCTTAACGTTGCTCTGACGCCGCTTTGTATAGTCTTAGTTTGTAGACACCTGGGATCAGCGTTTATTATTGAAAAAGGTAACGCCAACCGATGCCCCTCTGGGAAAAACATGTTGTCGTTCCCATCAACGGTCTGTGCCTACGTGACAGACCTAGATCCGTATATTCATCTGTGTGTACGACATTGAGCAATGTTTCGCTCGACTATGTTCTTGTAAACGGAATTGTATATCAGACTTCCACCACACCTCTCCGCTTGAAGAGCTATCCAAATCTTCTTGCAGCTATCACTATGATGTAGCTTGTTAAATATAACTTGTAATTTAACTATGAGTTTTAACGTCTTCAAACCTTCATACCAGAAGTAACTATTGATGGGGACTTAGAAAATATCATCACAGTCAATGATACTTGACGGTGTGATGTATACCAACCGACATCTGCTGATATCATCGCAGATCAAAAGTAACCAACGGGGTGCCTTGTTAGTGTAACAATTGCAAGGCGATACCCCTTAAACATACACAGTAGGGACCACGAGGTAGGCAGGATGAGTAATGTATAGAGACATGACTGTGAGAGTATTGTGTAACTGGC
Organism: Macrobrachium nipponense; assembly: GCF_015104395.2. Classification (NCBI taxonomy): domain Eukaryota; kingdom Metazoa; phylum Arthropoda; class Malacostraca; order Decapoda; family Palaemonidae; genus Macrobrachium; species Macrobrachium nipponense. The sequence goes on from NC_087204.1 coordinate 87,851,227, forward strand.
TTCTGAACCTGGGTCCAACAGTGAAGCTTGAAAGATTACTGGAGTGTTATACAATCAGAAACAAAAGGTTAAAGGAAAATTTAGATCCATTCTATAGTGCAACAAAAAACCAGGGAAACAAAACTCAGAATAAACCAAATGTTGGTTCTACTGAACACATAAACACAGGTAAAAATAAAAGTAAACCCGGGGTTTTTTCTATTGTAATAGATAAAGTAGACAACAAGGAGTACACATCTCTCTCTCTCTCTCTCTCTCTCTCGTCTCTCTCTCTCTCTCTATTTTACAGTGGCTGCACTGTTATCATCCGTGAAAAATTTCATGAATAGGGATGGCCTACCTACGGAGTCTTTCCGTCCGAAAAGGATGCATATCAGCCCACAACGTTAATCCCCATCATTGTTTGCGTCCTTTTTTGGAAGCGAAAGTCCTAACCAACCAAAACAACTTTGTCATCCGTGAACACGTGGCTGATAGCAAACTGGTTTGTAAGGAGAGTACAAAGCAAAAGATAACGATAGAAGAAGATAACCGAAATGGAAAAGTGAAATGAAGCTGGGGGGAAACTGCGGTAAACATGGACGGTTTGCAGCATTTGCTGTCTTTCCATTTCCTACAATATGGACATAGGATGCCATTGAAAACTTGCTGCCCAGTTCAAGGTATTCTGGCCTGTTCCATGTAAGCATGCAGTGATACTGTTGAATCACTTATAAAGGGATCCAAAAAAGAGGAGGGGAAAGTAAAGAAACATAACCCGAGAAGGGTATTTATATTATCGCGAGATACTGCTTAAACGACATTGTGGTTAACGCTGTTGTTCCAATATTCATAAAATCTACGAGGTTTGAGCGTTGATTTCACTTCCCGTTACGCTGAAATGATTGGAACTCGAAAATTACTATTATTTGTTCCAGAAAGTAAAATAAATCAACGCTCTAGCCTCTTACATCTTATAAATATGTAAATACGTTAACCACAATATTTTTGTATTAGTATAACGAGATAATATAAATGTCCTTCTCGGGTTATGTTCCTTTATACTTTCCCTTTTTTGGGGGGGTGGGAGTCTTTTATAAGTGATTCAACGGTATCACTGCATGCTTACATGAATATGTTATACTCAGTAAAATATTAGTAGAAACTGCTGCTATTATTATTAGCATCGTGATTATTTTTAACATTATTCTCAGATACTTATGAAGCTTGGATAACCTATTTCCCGAAAGCACCTCGACATACTCGACAAAGTCACACATCAAAAACATTCGTATTGTATAACTATAATGCTAAGAATTCTTAGGCAATTTTTTTCTATTTTTTTAATAAGCAGTTAAGCTAATAAACTACTCTCTAGAAGTTGGCCCGTGCGTCAAGGAAGCAGCTGATAGTTATTCCATATAATTTCTTACTTACAGCGAATTCATACTTCAAAAAGGTGAAATAAAGTTTTCTTTCTAGATAATGAAAACCCCGGAGTAATTAAATCTGTGAGTTCTCTCAGAATTTATTTATAGGATAACTTCTGTGCAGTGGAAATCCTTTGCGCTCCTTGGTCGAGAATGTATTTCGAAATGGTGGACAAGAAAGTTGTAGGTACGTTTCATGTGTTGCTCTGTATTTTCAGAGTTGGTGGTCTTTCGCGATTGGCCTTTGCCAACCGTAGATGTCTATTTCTTTACTTCGGTCAACACTGCACAAAATATTTCACATGTAATGTTACTATTATTGTCATGAAATAATAGAAATAGCTAGTTCCTCATTGGACGAGTGGTTTGCATACCCGCCTGTCAATCTGGTAGAACAAGTTTGCTACCCGCTGCTGCCAATGCAGATCTAGAGGAATTTATTTCGGGTGATTGGAAATTCATTTCTCGAAATAACGTGGTTCGGATCCCACAATAAGCTGTAGGTCCCGTTGCTAAGTAACCAATTGGTTCTTAGCCACGTAAAGAAAAAAGATCTAATCCTTCAGGCCAGCCCTGGGAGAGCTGTTAATCAGCACAGTAGTCTCGTTAAACTAAGATATACTTAATAGAAATAGCTTTATGTACTAATCTATTGTTACAAGTTTACCGATTGTAGATATCGTAAAATATAAATCCCTCGCATAATTATACAAGTTTTTGCTTGGGTTTTACCTTTAAGACAGCATTCTGCCAGTATTCCAATAAAATGTAACTAATAATTTACGATGAAAATGATATCCGAGTTATCATCAATCAGCGTTTCAGGATAACTGGGGTATGTTTTTCCGGACGCCCACTATGTGAGTGGCCATAAAATTAGGAAAATAGGAATACCAAAGCAAAAGTACTCTCTATTAATTTTTTTTTACATCTATTACATCAGTGGTTTTGGAGATAGAAAAAATTATTTGTCATGGAAAACAAGGCGGATTACCTGTGCCTTGAACGTAATGAAGACGGAGTAGCCTGAGACATCTTGGAGAGATATACAATAGCGTCTCAAGTGATGTCTTGGAAATCAGAGCCTTAGTCCACATTGAAGACATTAATCTTCATCCCGTCTCTCTCTCTCTCTCTCTCTCTCTCTTTTGAAGGTTTAGCTAGTGTCCTTGGAGGACTAATCAAGGCCCTTACATTTCGCTCTCCTCACATTAAACGTGCCTGCAGAGCCTTCCCAGGCGAAGCAGGTGACATTTGTTTGGACTCTCCGGGATTCTCTGAATCAGGGGAAACGGACAGAATCGCGACCAGTTGATTACACTAGATCTCATCTCTCCCCTAGAGATCCATCTCGCACACAGGATCAAACGCTATTATTTAGCTAATAGAGTTGACCAGAAAGGTGGGGAAATCGTGTTTCCGTGTGAATTCCAATTTGGCATAAAAACGTGTTTTGTGTGTGTGTGCTAGAGAGACAGACATACAGACAGACTAGGGTAGAGAAGGGCAACGAGAAAGAGAGAGAGAGAGGGTGTGGTGGGTGGGATAGGGGAGGCCCTTTAAGAGCCCTTCCCGGAGCTTGGCTGAGAGAGCAGAGCGCTATATACCCAAGAAGCCAAAAGAGAAATTCAGCCGAGCGTTCCCTCTAATACTCTTGACTAGGGCTATCAGGGCATCAAAGGCAGTGAGCCGCCGGCTAGCTCTCACCAATTACAACAAAGTCCTCACATTTGAGCCGGGTTCAAAGGTAAAAGCCACGTTTGTATTCCCAGGACGCCCGTATCTTTTACATAACAAATCCCTTACATGTAGGAGAAAAACCCGACGTTCTCCTGCCCTTAATCAGTGTTTGAAAAGAGGATCGGACACAGGAAAACTGGATATTGTTAGGAAATTTACAGAGAGGTTTAAGCTAACAATTTAATTTCCGAGTAGATGGTGCACACTCTTCGCAGATATCGATGAAAAGCAATCACATCCAGCGCGAACAATCATATTATAATCAGTTATTTTTCTATATATCTTAATAATAAATGCAAGATATTTCCGAAGGAAAGCACGACCAACACATGAACCTTAGTCCGTTCAAATATTAAACATTATATATATATATATATATATATATATATATATATATATATTTATAAAATATATATACATACATACATATATATGTATATGTATGTAGTATATGTATATATATAATATATATATATACATATAGTATATATATATATATATATATATATTTCGGTGTACAAATTGTTTGTTTGTATATATATATATATATATATATATATATATATATATATATATATATACATGTGTATATATATATATATATATATATATATATATATATATATATATATATTTCAATGTACAAATTGTTTGATATACAGGTCACCATACCTAAGGAATAATTTATAACAGGGGAAATCATAATTACCTTTAGGTACAAGCTATTCCAAAGGTGTGGTAAACCTTTGGAATAATATGGTATAGTGGATATAAAGATGTTTGTCTCAATATTTGTGATTAAAAAAAAAAAAATTCAATACAAGAGAACATTTGACCATCCTTCGTCTTTGCATTAATAGTTTCAGTTTTGTATTCACTTTCTTTAAATGGTAGTTCACCAGTAACCTAATCATTTTTCAGTGTTGGTTATTGCGTTAAGAAATATATAGCGCCTCAAATGTCACAACTGTAAGTTAATTTGTCTATCGATAGCGAGGGCAAGAACTCTGTATTTCTATCGTTTAAAACAGTATCTTGAAGGAAACTGTAATGAAGATTGCTCAGAATACCTTGGACATTCTTTGAATGAAAAGTAATTTGTCCTTAAACCTTAATGTATTTCTACTATAGTATTAAATATTCTACTGTCCTTGATCTACAACCTGTAAATCATGCTTCATCCGGTCGACTCGGGTGATTTATCTTCATCCCTTGTCTAGAGTTGAACCTGAGGAATAAACAAGTAAAAAAAAGTTGGGTTTTCTGTACACCGAACAATGCTGTATGAAACTCTCAGCCAAGGTCCATGAAGCTCTCAGCCGCTCCATGAAATTTTCAGCCACAGCCCAGTGGTGGCCTGTGTTGTTGGCACCTACAGAGTGCCAGACGCACAAGCATGGCTAACTTTAATCTCAAATAAAATAGAAACTATCGAGGTTAGAGAGGTTGCAATTTGGTATGTTTGATGATTGGAGGGTGGAAGATCAACATACCAGTTTGCAGCCCTCTAGCCTCAGTAGTTGTTAAGATTTGAGGGTTGACAGAGAAGATGCAGACGAACAGACAAATATCCATCTCAATAGTTTTCTTTTACAGAAAACTAAAAATGCCGTGTTTAAAGGAAAATTAAGCTCTTTAATCATACAGTGCCCGTCAACAGGAGAGAAACTTGGCAGCAGCAGGTCATAACGGAATACGTAAATGGACAGGGAATATATGCAGAGAGGAGAAGCGAAAGCCCAAATATTACATAGCAATAAACTTAGGGAGTAGTTAGAGGATATTTAAGAAATTTTTGTATCAGTGATAAGTAGACCGAGACTCGAACGGAAATGTTGCATATGTTAGGAATGAGAAAACCTAAAGAATTGCAGTTACTGAAAGAGAAAGGACCGCTTTCCTAAATGAGAAGCTTACGAAGATCTACAGAAAATTCCTCCGAATTCTTCGCAACTAGTTACAGTGGTGGAAAGAGCGTCAAAAAAATTACAAACTCGGTCAATGAAAAAGAGCAGCTGTAATTCATAACTGCTGCTTAAGCGCTAATTACCGAAAAAAACAGGTCGAGAATACAGAAGTGTGAAGTCAAGATAACTGGATAGTTTAGGAGGGGTTAGGCAGTCTGCTGGCGAGGCAGACATCAATTATCCTCCTTTTGTGTTTCTGGTGAAGTTTTCTCTCGGTTTCCTTTCGGATGAGTTCTGTGAATGACAACAGAAGTTATAGTCGTTCTGGCGTAATGATCCATTCACTTTCTTGCTCTATGACGGCGTCAAAGGAAGGACTCTACGAATGTAAAGTGATGTTGTGGAAGAAGGGTATGAGGGAATACGGGGAATGAACTGAAGATTAGTGGTTATGCGGTAAAACAAAAACGCACTCATAGGTTATTTATTATATCCATGCCACGAACAGGTTAAACACGAATCTTTGGTGTGAACGTGAGATAATCGTATGAAAAACAGGCTTGTTTGGTTGTATGGTGTTTTTACGTTGCATGGAACTAGTGGTTATTCAGCAACGGGACCAACGACTTTACTTGACTTCCGCACCACGTCGAGAGTGAACTTCTATCACCAGAAATACACATCTCCTACTCCTCAATGAAATGCTCGAGAATTGAATTCGCGGCCACCGAGGTGGCAGGAAAAGACCATACCGATTACCGACCAAGGCATTGAGGCGCACTATGAAAAACAGGCGAAGAGTCAACAAGTCGTTGACTTGTAGTCACCCTGCTTGTGATTGGTTGTTACAAGTTACAGACTATTGTTTATGAGTATATATATATATATATATATATATATATATATATATATATATATATAGTAGTATAAATTTCTGACTCACAATAGGATTGAACCCAGGTCTTTCAACTGAAAGACAAGACCGCTGCCAACCAGGCCACCCAAATCATTAAACAAGCTGGAACCTGAGTACCATTGTACCTAAGGCTTACCTGGGCAGGCTAACTTCTTTACATTCAGTGAGTTTCACTCAGAAGAGACTGCAGAGTCGGGAAGCTGGGGATTCCCAAACTCGCTTATATGCAAGGCAATTAGCCTGCTCAGGTAAAGCCTTAAGCCCCGTCCACACTGACAAACTCTGTTCGATGTGACGTCAGAAGCGGGAAAATTAGAAATAAGTACAGTCAATATATTTACATTATATATATATAATATATATATATATATATATATATATATATATATATGTGTGTGTGTGTGTGTGTGTGTGTGTGTGTATATATATATGTATATATACATACACACACATATACATATATGTATATATATATATATATATATATATATATATATATGGTTATAGATGTATATAGTTATACATGTATAAATAATGTATTTATATATAATCGTGCTGTCGATGTATTACATGCCTATTCTTGCTAGTGTTGCCTAGTTTGCTATTGAAGATGAATAGCCACTATAACGTTTACAAAGCCATCGCAAACACACTTTATTCCTGAGAAAATATCAGCAGAATAGCCCCGGAATAGTAATAGGATGAACAAACTTTTGATTAAGATTCCTCTCTCGTATCCTTTAAATACCTCAATTTGGCTTCCTTTTTCCCCCACATTCATTCTGTGGTTTACGGGACCAGAATGGGAATTAAGAGGATCGCACTAGGAATGGAGGAGTTCCTGTCGTACCCAACGAGAATTACTTTATACAACCTTGTGTCGAGATTTGTTATCGCATTTTTTTTCTGATAAATAACAAGACTTCATTTCTCAGACATTAAGAATTTGGCCTTTATTTTATAATTTCATTGTTGTACGCAATATCACCTAAATCAACTTATGTACACTAATGTATACTATGTATAATTTTATGTGTATATATGTAATCTATATATAATATATAATTATATATATATATATATATATATATATATATATATATATATATATATATATATATATATATATATATATATATATATATAGCAAAGTGGTAATGCCCCGAAGGGATATTGAGCCAAACCACCTTATAAAAATGATATGTCGTCGAGTGTGAATAGAAGGAAAAATTGAAGTTACTTTAATTTTCTATTCATGTAGTGTATGTAGCACGAAACTTACTGATAAAGGGTACGAAATGTTCGAAAGGAAATGCTAGAAGCCAAGGAACCCTTTATAAAAACGGATAATACACCATGCGCAAGATAAGAGCTGTTTTTGTACATGCAACTTCCCCGGCAGATATATACTTAGCTTATGTCTCTGACGTCCGACAGAAATTCGAATTTCGCGGCACACGCTGCAGGTAGGTCAGGTGATCTACCCCCCTGCCGCTTGGGTGGCAGGAAATAGGAAACCGTTCCCGTTCTAGAACCAGATTTTCTCTGTCGCGGTAGTGTCAACATATGTTGTTGCTACCTCCTGACTTGATTTTCGTTTTTCATCGCCATCGATCTTCTGGCTGTCTTTTGCAGGGAAGTACTGGGTCTTTGGTTCGTCATACGCTTTTATTAACTTTTTAATGAATTTGGCTTCGAAAATTTCGAAGAATATATGACGTGTAACTACCGAAATTTTCGGTAGACACTCACATATTTGCAAGAAAGGGAAATATTAATATTTATTCATTATATGTGTAATAAGTGTTAGAATTGATTGAGGAAATATACTGACTTCCTACTTTAGGGAGTCAGTAAAGCATGTAACTATACGTTTCTTTTAAAAGTTTTTTGGAAACTCGTACTAACGAGCAATTAGAGTATTAACAGTACTAGTAGTGTTGCATCCTCATCACCTTCTTACTTCGCAGAAACTTCAAATTCATAATTGCAATTTGAAGACAAGGATTGTGGCTCAAAATGCGAGCTATTGAAAGGTAAGAAGTGATACTAGTGCCCCATTGCAGTGGAGGGTGCGTCTGATCGGCTCTGTCTCGCTCCCAGGCCTAGACCTCTTTCAAGCTCCCAAGCCCAGGGGAGAAGGAATGTCGAAAGCCGTAAGGGGGTTTTCAGAGAACTCCCCACCGGTCAGGCGTCCCCTCGGCAGGTTCTGTAGAGCGTCCCAGACTGCCAAGGATAGCCATTGAAAAGGCATCCTTAAAAAGTGCGTCTCTTCATCTTACATCCGAAAAGACGAAGAATGTATATGTTTTGATGATCTAGCGCGTTCTCTGAAAACTAAGAGAACACTGAGCAAGAGCCAGCCAGGAACTTAAGAAGCCGCGTTCCAGCAAGCTAGCGTGAGCCACGTTTTCACAACAGCCAGCAGCGAGCCGCGTTCCAGAAAACAGACTAGCGCGAGCCGCGTTCCTACAACCAAACGCGAGCCGCGTTCTAGCAACTGAGCGCAAGCCGCGTTCTAGAAAAATTTTCTTGGCGCAAGGCGCCTTCAAAGAGACGAAGCGCCAGCCTGGCGCAAATTGCAAACAGAAAAACAGACGGCTAGAGCAAGGAGCCTTATAGTACAGTGGCAATCAGAACGATCCTTCCATTGAACGTTTCCGGGCAAGAGGCTCTTTCTAAAAGGGGTCTAGTAGGCGCTCGGAACTATCAGGGCGCACGGGACCTTCCACACAAGCGAACGTTCCAGGAGCGAGTCTCCTTTCTAGCGTGCGGAACATTCAGGCGTGCGGAACTATCCAGGCGATAGGCGCAAGGAGCCAGGCGCCAGAATATTCCAAATCTTCTTAAGAGAGAGAGTCAGTCGCGAGGCTCCTCTTTGAGTAATGCGGACACACTCCTTCATTCATGCTCTTCCCTCGTTATGAAGAGGCAAGCGCTTTGGAGTTTTTCTTACTTAAGAATCTCATCGACGTTTGGGTATGATGGCGGATAGGAAATATCTACTCCTTCCGTAAACCCTACAGACGAACAGGAATTCTGTCTCTTCCGCGATTTATGAGGAAATCACGAAGATTTAAAGAGTTCCTGGATTAACTTCCTTCCTTAAGGAGATATATATACTCTTTCTATCATTCTATTAACGAAAAGAACGAAGACAGTAAAAATTTTTTCCTTTATCTGCCTCGGCAGGGAAAGAAGGTAGTAGAGTATCTGCTGTATGAGAATACGATACGGCAAATCACACATACCGTAGTTACTTCTTTGTAGAGCAACTCAATTATCAGTATCCTTCCATGGAATTTCCTAGGAAGGACTACGCTTAAAGGGATTGTTAAGACAACACCTACTTAGCTTCTAGATTTATCGAAGTCTTGTTTCGCTTAAATATGCATTAATAAGAACTTCCTGAAGTTCGATAATAATTTTATAAGATTCCTTTATTTAATGGAGTAGCTGGCAACCTCTGGAAGAGTAAGGCCAGACGCTAACGGAGACTGCTATCGCGCCTTAGAGACCAACGCAGTAAAATGTAGGTGTCGGTCATGAGTGTTTGGTTACATATCTCTCTCCTGCGGGATGGAATAACTAACCGTGTCTCTCCCCTACAATCGCGGTTTTAGCCTCGGATTGAGGGGATAGTTAAGCAAACATAAATAAAATATTGTCTGCCTTTTGCTAAGAAGCTTTCATAAGAAAGATATTACAACCTTTCAATGCTGTTTACCGTAGGTAACATTATTAAAGGATTTTAACGCAGCGGAACTCTATATTATATGATGCTCTCATGCTTACGAAAGCATGGCTTATTAAAGTACATGCTTAGTGAGAAGATGAATGTAGTAGAAGAGAATTCACTTTAAGACTACGGTATGGTCAAGTCTTATGCGCATACCGAGGTTAACTACAGAACTTCCTAGTATCCTTACAAAGGTTTTTCCTTAGATTAATGCTGTTTACCACAATGTGACAGTATTATAAAGGAGTCTAATACGGCAGAGCACGAAATAATAATATAATTCTCTCATCCTTTCGAGAAAACGCACACAACCTTTTTAGAATCGGATATTGCTCAAGAGAAGATGGGTGAGTCGGATGGGAAACATTCTCTTAGTGGCAGAAGTTGTTTCCCTGAATGGACTATACTACGTTTATAAAAGTTTTTTCCTACTAAGAACGGAATTAACACGTGAAGGATGTCGGTACCATAAGGGCACAGATGTTCTGGCACATAACCTTAAAAGAACTAGAAGGAAGCGCCAGCCCTGGCGCAAAGCGTCAGAAGCGCCAGGCTGGCGCAAATTGCGCCAGAAGCGCCAGCCTGGCGCAATGCGCCAGAAGTAACCATCCAAGATATTTTCTCGTTTTAGCGAGTTATTAACCTAAGAGTCCAGTAGTGGTTGGTTTGGTGTTTGCTTCTCACCTCGGTGGTCGCGGGTTCGATTCTCGGCCATTCCATTGAGGAGTGAGAGATTTGGATTTCTGGTGATAGAAGGTCACTCTCGACGTGGTCGGAAGGTCACGGTAAAACACCATACAAACAAACAAACAAAGTAGCCTCTCGGAGGCTCGGTAACGGCAAGATTCGTTCCTGATTTCGTTACCCATTTAATCGGAAAGGGGTCGCTTACAAGGAATGATGAAATGATATTTTTTTTAATCACTAAGGCCAATTCCACGACTCTCTCATATTGCAAAGAGCATCGAGAGAATCTCTTTTTTTTCGCCCCTGTTTGCGTTAACAAAAGAGAACCTATTTGGGAACAGACACGGAACGTAACGATCCTTAAAGGTTCGATGCAAGATTTTGCATGTCCGTGAGAACCTTCTCGATCGAAGATAATAACTGTTAATGTATGTCTAACATTTATTGAAAAGAGTTTTGAGAACCTGCGGAAAGTCTTCATAGATCTCTTCGCAAGGTAGAAGACGAACAGGCTTCCTATAGACTGCTTCCTTTCCTCGAACCAAGAGAGGTAGCAATATACGACATCTTTAATTTAAAGAAGGGGAATAAACTTTAGTCTTTTTTCCCCTAGTTATAAATTTTTAACAGATATTAAGATAAATGGGCGTCAAAGGAAGAGAGGAGGAATGCCTCATTTTGGCCTTAGAGAGGTTGGATTCACAGAAGTCACGTTCTTCTCACAGCATGTTTCGTAAGGCTTTTCCAAGAGTATCTGGATATTCTATCAGAATCTATTATAAATAGACCTGAAAAAACCTCTCCACTCTGAGTCTTTCCACGTGCAGACTGACCAGAAGTGGACATGAATGAGAGGATTTTTCAAGGTAAATGACAATAGTCATGGCTAAGACATAGAATTGCTGCAGATCGTGCTAGATGGAATGAGGAAACTGTCCTCATCCGATACCTCTGTGAACCACATAGCTAGGTTTTTTCTTCACTTTCAGAGGGAAGAATCACCTATGTATATATCTGCTATCAAAGAACGCAGTAAAAGGCTATACTCTGTCTCTACAAGGGGAATTAGAGATAACAGAGGATTAAGATCTTCGGGATCTATACGATACCGCAATACGACAAGAGTAGGATATCATGTACTTCGAATGGAATTTTTTTTGTGGCCACAGATTCCGTGTTCCGACAAAATGGAACTGCTCCTCATCAAACTTCTTTGAGGAAGTTTATGAAGGAATTCTTTGTTTCTCTTAGCCCTAAACGACCCCAAGAAGACAAGTGATTTTTTGTGCATTTGGAATCTCGCATCAGATTCAATGGAGACTCGGCAATGGGTTCTTGCCAGCATAGTATGTCTGGCAAAAGAACTAAATCCCTCTATTCCTGACGCAACGCTTTCAGATAGAAGTTTAGTTGCCCAGGCAGGGTGGTACTTACATTTTCATCTACAGAAGAAGAGATGGTTTAAACGTTTGCCTACAGAGTCTTCGGGGTGCGAGGAGGCTCAAAATGCTTCCCAGAAGGTATTCAGAAGAATACAATAAGAGCTAGAAATCAGGGTTCCGCCCAATTTCAGCTCAGAGTCTCCTTCGACTTCCAGACTCCTTCCCTTCCTTCGGGCAAGGATAGGGTGGGAAGATTCTGCAACGAGGAACCTCATCAACATGTAAGAAGAGATCTCGTTAGCAAAAGAAGTGTTCACGAAGGATCCTCCTCGGAGGAAGACTCTTCTCTCTCGTATTGTTAGATATCCTGTCGTCTACTGGTGTAGCTGACTAAAATCACCTCCCCTTGCCAGGGGCCAAAGCTCAAAGGGGAAGAATTTCTTCCACCCTTCTCCAGTCTCCTGATAAACTATGTGGTTGTTCAGGACTCTCGGACAATGTAGCGCCAGCCAAGCGCCAAATGCCAATACAGGCGAAAAAACGCCAGAGGCGGACAGTTCCAAGGAACTCTGTCATGGCCGGATACTGAGAAGGAGCGGGCCTCCAACCTGGCGCAAATGCGCCAGAGGCGAACAAATCGGACAGATATAAGATTTTCTGATGTGGACATCGCCACACAGCCTAGAGACTCTTCCAAGCTCGAAGTTCCAGCAAGTGTGGAGGAGCCAAGCCAGGCGCGAGGCGCCAGCCAGGCTCTAGGAGCCAGCCAGGCTCTAGGAGCCAGCCAGGCTCTAGGAGCCAGCCAGGCTCTAGAAGCAGCCAGGCGCCATCCAGGTGCCAGGCTCCTTCAAGGCTAGGCTCCAGTCAGGATTGAGGATCCATCCAGGCGCAAGGCTCCCCTTCCAGTAAAGAGAAAAACCTAAAGCTCTGTCATGTAAGGGGCTAGTCCCCATTGCTATGATACAGGTAAGGGCCATCTGCCATGTAAGTTGGTCAGCCCCCATTGGCACAATCCGAGAAGGCTCTGTCGTGTAAGCGGGCTAGCCCCCATTGACATGATCCAGAAGGGTTTGTCAGTCATAGGTCCCTACCTCGCTAAAACTCTTGAGGCATGCAGACTCATAGACGTAATCATGAAGTCTTCTGCCAAGCTCCAGGCGCAAGGCGCCAGCCAGACGCAAGGCTCCATCCAGGCGCGAGGCGCTAGCCAGGAGGGAGGAGCCAATCAGGCGCCAGCCAGGCGCGAGGCGCCAGCCAGGCGCAAAGGCTCCAGCCAGGCTCTAGGCGCCATTCAGCGCAAGGCCCAGCCAGGCGCGAGGCGCTAGCCAGGCTCCAGGCTTCACCCAGAAGAGATCTATATCAAAGAATGCCCTGGCCTTCTTTGAGACAATGTGATCTCCTAAGCACTTGACAAGTGCATTGATGATTCCTTCAAACAGCTGAGAATTAAAAGCGCATGAAGTGCGAGCTTTTCTGTATTCTTGTTCTTTCCTTAACAATATGTCATAAGGACATATTAGCTGTCACATACGGGAGATGCAACTCTGTGTTGACTTCCCATATCCGAAGGATGTCAAGATAACCTACGAGAGATCCTTCTCTCTTGGTTGATACGTGTCTGCGGATACATTGCTGGGATAGGGAGCCGATACTGATCCTTAACTAGTGAGTTAAATTTTAGTTAACGTCGTGTTTTTTCTTTGGGTTGTTTGAAAGGAGTTTGGGGATAACTCTTTTCAACTTAAGCACTAATCCTCGTGTTAGGATCAGGTGATCGGGATCGGTGTTGTGCTCCTTAATTATGCCACTAGGCATAGGCATATTGTCATGTAAGAGGCTCTTGTCGAGTAAATGGATAAGACCCCATCGACAGACCCACAAGAACTCTTAGCCATAGGTCACATCCTCGCTGAGGCTCTTGAGGCGAAGCAGATTCCTAGGCATTAGCCATGGAATCTTCCACCTGAATAAGTAGGAACCAAGGTTTATTTATTATTACTACAACGTATGTTGTTTACCTGTCTATTCAGTAAATAGTTGTCTCTTACCCACCACCAAGGGTGTCAATCAGCTAAGTATATATCTGCGGGGAAGTTGCATGTACAAAAATGATATTGTTAGAATACAATAAAGTTTTGTACATACTTACCCGGCAAGATATATACGATGAATGGCCCACCCAGCCTCCCCTCAGGAGACAGGTGGAAGAGAAAATCTGGTTCTAGAACGGGAACGGTTCCTATTCCTGCCACCAGCGGCAGCCACCCAGCGGCTAGATCACCTGACCTACCTGCAGCGTGTGCCGCGAAATTCGAATTTCTGTCGGACGTCAGAGACATAAGCTAAGTATATATCTGTGGGTAGTATGTACAAAACTTTATTGTATTCTAACAATATCATTTTTGTTTGTTTGGTTGGCGTTTTTACGTTGCATAGAACCAGAGGTTATTCAGCAACGGGACCAACAGCCTTACGTGACTTCCGAACCACGTCGATAGTGAACTTCTATCACCAGAAATACATAATCTCTAACACCTCAATGGAATGCCCGAGAATCGAAATCGCGGCCACCGAGGTGGCAGGTCAAGGCCATACCGATCACGCCACTGCACTGAGGCGCTTCAAGATGGCGCAAAAGCAAATCATGTAAAAACATTTAAAAAAAGCCACAATTTGGTCACAATAGGAGTAACCCTTCAAGATTGTGTGGTACTGAAACTCACAAAAGAAACTTCAGGACCATTAAAATATGATACTTATCTAATACTCCATAGTGAATAGCATACTCTGGAAAATATGTAAATGCAAAGATTGACAAGAAATAAAACTACTTAATACAGCATGCACCATGAGCTAATTGAACGTCATTGCCAGAGATTGATATAGTTTTTGCCCAAATATCCCAGATGTGAGTCAGCTGCTGAAGAATAAACAGGGACCAATATCCAAAGCATGGAAGAATAATAGAATCAAAACATTTCTTGGTGATACAGTCTTCAGAAATGATGAAAGACTTTCTCAGCATATCGATTTATGCTGCATTCAAAAAGAGAAGATATGGCTTCCAAAAGTGAATTTGCAATAAAGAATCTTAAGTAGGTTGCATATAGTCAAAACCTCCAATATCTGGATTGGTGATCCAAAGTCTAAGACCTGTTAGTCTAAATGTCTTTATTATGACCTCTTAAGTCTAATTCTAGAGCTCAAAAACAATAACACATTTGGTAACTAATGAAAATTTCTAGGATCATTAAAGCCAACAGAAGTACGAAACTTTTTTACTAGTTAAAAGGACTCTTCAATTAACTTAATATTTCATTACTAAATATTAACCTTTCATTACTAAAAAGTTCTTAGCAGTTGGTTAGGTAGGAATTGATGGATCAACTAAAATTTACAAAATTTATTACAGCGAGAAATGTAACTAATCAACATACACAGAGTTCGTCTCCTGGACAACTTTATATACAAATACGTGACGATACTAAGCTCTTCACAGGATCTGGGGTTTACGTAGTAGTTAATGAATGGTGTCCAGGAAGTCCACTGAAGGATGCAAAGTACTTACCGGTCCACGACTAAATCAACGAAAGGTGTTCCATGCAAGGATGCTAATTCCTAGCCAGTATACGGTTTCACTTGACGATGAAGTGTATAAAGTCCTTTCCTGGTTTCTCCAAAAAGGGCTGTGTATAGTTAGTAGCCATGACTACAGAGTGGTTGGTGTGCACATCCATACACGGAGTAGCATTAGTACACACAAGTGTCCAACCATTCAAAAGACATAGGCGGACAGACTCCCACCTAGAGTTGAAGGCCACGTAGGCTTCTCCAACCACCACACTCCCAGTCGTACAGACACTAGCAGAGTCAAAGTCTTTTTGGTCTCCTACTGAATCTCCGGATACAGCCAAAACTGCCCTGTCCGTCGTCCTTCACTGCGCTACTCCTCTCGTCGAAAGCAGAGTTTCTTTTTTGGCTTCGGTGACTACGCGAAGTCCTGTTATAATTATTAATATCGAGCATCAGGTTCCTCAATGGCTAGTTTTTGTGTTAAAACCCCAACTGGTGTCTTAGGCGTAAACGAATGATAATATATCATATTCGTACAATAATTACGACCACCCCAAAGTAATAACAGTAAGAGTAGTACTGTAGAAAATTAGCCAAGCAAATCACCTGTTAGGTGATAGTTTGTGTTTTACCTCCATCCCGAAGAACATATATATATCTCCCTTAAGAATTTTGCAGTTTATATTCCATTTAAAAGCAATATATCTTACTTGAAAAGGACTCTCCCGACAATGCTCAAGGATGTGTACATCAAATTACTCATTTTTTACCTTCATCCCGAAGAACATATATCCCCCCATTTAAGAATTTTGCAGTTTGTTGCATTTTAAAGTAATAAATCTTTCTTGAAAAGGACTCTCCCGGACAATGCTAAAGGATATGTATATCAAATTACTTTTGAGTGTTGGGATTACTCATATCAGCGAAACGAGAAAAGCGGCGAGGTGAATAAACTGTATATTGAATGCTAATAGGTGGAATTGAAAATATTACATTTATTAAATGGGCAGGAGCGAAAAAGACAGCTTGTTTTAACAATACAATGAGAAAAAATATCATCGAGCGTGGTTCTATACAAGATAAAGAAATATGTAGATATAATATTATGTAGATGTAATAATATGGAAGAGCCCTATAGTTAATTCTAGTATTTATTCTTGTTGAACATGCCCAAATGACCTATAATTTAGCAAAACAGCTGCTGAAACTGAAATCAAAGCAAAGAAAAATAACTATAAACAATGAAAAAGATGAAAAAAAAATTAGCTACGAATAAAAGAATGGGTTGGTATTTCTATAAAAGCATCCCGCATCGTTCGTCCCCGCGAATTCAAAAGGCACCAGGAATTTGGGCGTGAAATGTATTTCGCCGTGTTTAGTACGAGCCCCTGGGGGTTAATTACAGACGTCCGAATAAATATTACTTAAAATTCTTGTTCAGGAGAAAACTGCATAAACTGCAACTGCCATAGCCTAGGCCGCCGCAGAATAGTAATATAGATCTACCAAAGATATAAGTTTAGTATATAATTACCACCTGAAAAAGTTTGTTCACAACCACCAAAGAACCTGCATAGTAGGTCATACGACCTGCTATGCAGAACATGGGGGCTCCTCCACCCCTCCAGGGGCGCGGCCCCTAGAGGGTGGAGGATAAGGTGAACTTTAAGAACAGTATACACAAATTAAATTAAAATTTTACAAAAATGCAAAAATTAGATTTGTCAAAGTAAATTTATGACAAAAATTTAAAACTTTATGACCAAAAGTTATGTTATTGACCAAAATTATGAAGGTAAACTTATGGCCAAAATAAAAGTAATTCCATTACCAAATTTAAAAGTAAATTAACCAAAATTTTAATTAGTAGTTTTATGACCAAAATAGAAAAAAAGTTTTGACCGAAATAGAGAAAAAAGCTTTATGACCAAAATAAAATAAAAAGTTTCATGACCAAAATAGAAAAGTAATTTTTGACCAAAATAAAAAAAAAGTAAATTTATGACCAAAATTAAACAGTAAATTTATGACCAAAATTAAACAGTAAATTTATGACCAAAATTAAATAGTAAACTTATGACAAATTGAAAAGTAAATTTGACATTTTTAAAAAGTAAATTTGACATTTTTAAAAATTAAATTTATGACAAATTAAAAAAGTAAATATGACAAATTAAGAAAATTCATGACAAAAGTAAATTTATGACAAATAATTTAAATTAAAGAAAAAATTACTTACAAATAAACTTGGTGGGAAAAAACACCTACATCTCTGTTGCTAAAGAAAGCAACTTTACTATGCGTGAAGCTTTACCGTCAGAACAGGAACAGCGTCAAAACTCTCAGGAAAAAAAAAAAAATCCTGGAAAAAACAGCTTTAGAGCTGCGAGTAACTTACTCGAAAGACCTGTAAATTTGGGGGGTTTTACTCACGTCAGAATATAGTTAAATGCCAACGGAGAAAGTTATAATGCCTACCAAAGATTTGTATGAAACCAAACATACAAGATTGGTTCTACGAATCTACAGCGTTGTCAAATTAATGACCTCAAATAAGTGGGTTTTATAGCCGCAGTCTATAAAATCCCACAGAAACACTTCGAAATTCCCCAGAAACATACAAGATTGGTTCTACGAATCTACAGCGTTGTCAAATTAATGACCTCAAATTAATGTGGGATTTTTATAGCCTCAGTCTATAAAAATCCCACATGAACACTTCGAAATTCCCCAGAACAAATACACAGTATCAGCAATAATATAGCAGAGTTATGGTGTTACCTTGCAGAAGCCCGGAGTTGACCAAAGAATAATCGCTGGAAATCTCAATCGCTAACTGTAGCCTAGTTGTGTGAGGAACTGCTTTTTCGTAATACTAAGCAACAACGCAAATTTAAGGAGGAACTGAATATGCAAGTCTTGGGAAATTAAATGAGATTACTTAGGAAACTCCTGGTAAACGTTTGCCGCCCTGAACGATATTCCAATCAAAGCCCTCATAGGTTCTAAATAAATGGCGCAAAAACGATGTTCAATGTTGTCGAATAAGAAATATTTTGTCAAGGACTCGAGAGACAGAGCAGAGTCCAAAAGCGATCCTTGCGTATCCTTGAAATCGCTCAGTTTTGAAGTACTCCCTTCTATTACTTGTCTTTCATGGAAGTTTTACTGCAGTACATCGTGAATGGGTTTTCGTAAATGCAACTAGAAATATGTTCTGAAACTCGTGCAATAATTTGTAGCATATCTATTTTCATCACCCTTATGATACAACTTTGATTTTGCGTGGAAATTTTCTCATAAGGATATATCATGAGATTTCCTATATTTACGTAACGTATAACTCGATGCTTTATATAAAAATTGTTACATAACATGGTTCACAATCAAGTAGAGCTGAGTATAACTATAGTTACTCGTACCTACACTTTGCATTGCTGTAGTGAAACTAATACAACTGCCTTTTATGAAGAACATTTGCGTGTATAGAATAGAATATAGGAAAAGCTCCTTTTTGGGCATATGTTTAGAGGATTATTTCTCCCGTTTTTTTTTTTTTTTTTTTTTTTTTTTTTTTTTTTTTTTTTTTTTTTTTTTTTTTTTTTTTTTTTTTTACGTATGGGCACTTCAAGCATGATCTTTTTAGCTTGTTCAGTCGGAGTTCATGCCCTCTCTCTCTCTCTCTCTCTCTCTCTCTCTCTCTCTCTCTGGCACCCCATTCACTCTATTTGCTTTTATTTTATGGTGCAAACACAGTCCTTAGCCTTATTAAGGTGTGTGTGTCTGTGTGTGTTTGTATGTAATATATTTATGTCTTTATTACATGAATGTACATGCACGCTATTCATTTCCCTCTTCT
This sequence comes from Macrobrachium nipponense, assembly GCF_015104395.2. Lineage (NCBI taxonomy): Eukaryota > Metazoa > Arthropoda > Malacostraca > Decapoda > Palaemonidae > Macrobrachium > Macrobrachium nipponense. Next base: position 87,870,439 of record NC_087204.1, read on the forward strand.
TCTATTCCGCATTAAAAGTTGATTATACATATATCACATACACATACATATGTACACACATACATATACATATATACATATACAAAATATACTTATATATCCACATGCACACATGTATAGTATCAAATATATACATACATACATATATATATATTAATATGATATATATAATATATTATATACTATATATATATATATTATATATATATGTATATATATATACATACATATATATATATATGTGTGTGTGTGTGTGTGTGTATGTATGTATGTATGTATGTATGTATATATATATTATATATATATATATATAGATATATATATATATATATATATATATAATTTGTCATGATGGCCTATTGCTCACTTTAAATTACCAAAATTCAGAAGCTCATAAGCCCTGTATAAATGACCAAATTTTCAGAGCCTTAGACCAGCATAGGGTATTCCCTCTACGCAAATCTCGTGTACCAGCAAAAATATATCTATACCAGTTCCAGGTCGTATGGACACCCAGCTTTGTTGTCACTATCAAAGTTTGACCTCCCTTAAACAGTTCTTGTAGGCAGATTTTCAAAAGGTAAATGATGACTTCACAAGGGTCGTTAAACCAGGAAGTCGGGATCTTCAGCAAAACACTACTCAAACAGGAATTGAAAAATTAAAAAAACTAAACTTCAAAAAACGTAACAAGGTTTATTTGAGAATTTAAGATAGCCATAAATGATGGTTGGAGCTAGAAACTGCATTCACCTATAAAAACACAAGCATTCGCATTCTATGCTAAGCATGTCAAAAGCGCTACTTAACTACCGGAGTCGAGGCGGGTTGATGTTGTCTCCAAACCAACGAATACTTCAGCGCGAGAAAGTATTTGAGGTGAGAGACGACATATACCTTTAAGCCTCTCGCGGTTGGGTGGTATTGCTTCCACTGACGGTCTGGATTTATAATGTACCTGCGTTTCGCGCCCAAGTACAGGTAAATCTATTATCGAGAAAAAATCCCCTTCGGTTAAGCATATATGAAAATATATTAAGTATATATATATATATATATATATATTATATATATATATATATATATATATATATATATATATATATATATATCTCTTCCATATGGGACTCTGTCCCCCTAGGACTCTCGGTCCCCCCTTGCCAAAACACATAGTTCTCTCGCCAGAACACTTAATTCCCTTGCCAGAATCGTCTGTTTCAAAGACACAAGAAACACACTCATTAGCACACATAAGTTTAAAGACAAAGTTAAAGATTAAACATTCTTACAATGTATTAACAGGCCATTCCTTTGGCTAAAGTAAAGGTACACTTACCCATTGCAGCCTGGAAAACACACACAGTTTAACAAAAACTCTTAGGCACCCGCCATCGTGGCTCTGCCTTCCTCTCTCGGATCTCTGTGCAAGTCTTCCCATAGATTTGGCTAATGATACCATTAAGGATAGAAGAGGCGCCCACGTACATTCGAATGCACACTTCGACAACGCCTCATATTACTGGCTACAACCAGTTTCCCAAACGCACTTTGAAAAGACCCATGAACTCATGAACATTGACCCGCCTAACTATGCACTTTTCATATCACGCCATCACAGAAATCATCTATCAGCTTTTCTCGGGTTGTTGCTTTGGCTCAGTCTCTATGCATTCCAAAAAGGTCACAACGAACATATTAAATGTATTATTAATTATAACCCCGTCGGCCACTTTAAGTGCTCATTACACGCTGTCTTGCAAAACAGTTCTCAATATACCCTTACCGGAAGTAAATCTATAGCAAAAGAGCTGCTAACGCAGATATCAAAACGAATATAATGATAGAACAATAAACTATAAATCTGTTTAAAAAGGGTGAGGAAACAATAAAAATCAAATATATTTATGGGTAAAAAAATGGATTTAGGAAAGGAAAAAGAAGAAATATGCATAAGCCACACGTCACTCAGAAGGGAGATTTGCAACCTTTCCTATATAATTAGCATCATCACCCATATCACTAACAGACACTTACTGTAAATAACATCCGAAGTCCTACCGTAAAGTTGGCCATTTTTATTATGATGCTAAATATGCTGTTTCTTAACTTGACGTATAAACTCGGGTTCCCAACAGCAATTGGAACGTCCCATTTGCGAATGCAATTAGGAAAACAAATTTTATCTTTGTTTCAGAATAAGAAAATATATCTGATCAAGATAAGTCCCGGGATTAGACAACAAAGAGAACAGAAATTAAAAGTAATGTCCTTTCTCCCTCCATCGCATTTTATGTAATTATTCCTTCGAACGTTTTTAATCATTTTCCGTATTTCCTTTTCTTTCAGCTTTTTGCATCTTCACCGAATTACAGTTGAGTTCATGTTTCTTGTCCAGTAAAGAAATACTGACTTTTCCCCTATGGAAAAAAAAAAGAAAAGTGATTTGCTAATTAGTAACAGCAGTTGAGTACATTGAACACGTTTCAAAGGGCAGTTTTTACTCTCACCCGTGATATGCTCAGACACACACCGATTGCCTTGCCATGCATACATCTACATATATACGTATGTGTATATATATATATATAAATATATATATATATATATATATATATATATATATATTTTATGTACTTATATATACATATATATATATATACGTATACTATTATATATATATTATATTTTATAATATATATATGATATATATATCTAGGATCTATATATATTCTATATATATATCTGGTTCGAAATTCCTGCTCTTGCAGAATTTCGAACACGAAAAAAATCAGGATTTCTTATTTACACAAAATTTTAAAAGCCGTAACTTTGAATCATTAAGTGTTCAATTATCGTATCAACGGTAGTAATCGCCCTATATCATTACGAAAAACAAAGAACACCATAAAAAAACGTATCAGATATGTTCAGAAGTGTAGAATAATTTTTCGTTCATATTAGTGAAAATAACCTTGCCATCAAACCCGCTTTTACAATAGAAATCTGTTGTAAATAATGTGTGTGTATATATATATATATATATATATATATATATATATATATATATATATATATATATATATATATATATATATATATATATATATATACATAAGAGAAGCGCTCGCTGGAAAAAGTGAAAAGGAAGATAATAGATCCTGAGCTTTCTTCTTTATTTCAAGACCTAATCACAGAAACAGATAAGAGAAAAAGTACATAACTGTAACATTACATTCGTCTGGTAAAG
>NC_087204.1:87874185-87899185 GCF_015104395.2 Macrobrachium nipponense
CTTTACCAGACGAATGTAATGTTACAGTTATGTACTTTTTCTCCTATCTGTTTCTGTGATCAGGTCTTGAAATAAAGAGGAAACTCAGGATATATTATCTTCCTTTTCACTTTTCCAGCGGGCGCCGCTTCTTTTATGTATACTATATATATTATATATATATATATATTATATATATTATATATATATATATTATACATATACATATCATATATATATATATATATATATATATATTATATATATATTATATATAATTATTTACAACAGATTTTCTATTGTAAAAGCGGATTTGATGGCAAGGTTATTTTCACCAATATGAACGAAAATTATTCTACACTTCTGAACATATCTGATACGTTTTTTATGGCGTTCTTTGTTTTTTTTCGTAATATAGGGGGGGGGGGGGGGAATATGGGCGATTACTACCGTTGATACGATAATTGAACACTTAATGATTCAAAGTTACGGCTTTTAAAATTTTTTTGTAAATAAGAAATCCTGATTTTTTTCGGGTTCGGCAGAATTTCGAACCAGATATATATATATATATATATATATATATATATATATATATATATATATATATATATATATATATATATATATATATATATCAATTCAAGCTACAAATGTCCTTTAATATCTAAATTCACCTTTAACTCCCAAATGATATATTTTCATATATGTACCGAAGGGGAATTTTTTAGTTGATAATAATTTTCGTCCCCCCATGGGATCGAACCACCGTCCAAGTGGACGGGGACGAAATCAGGACAGTCAGTGACGCTATCCAATCAGCCAACAGAGACGCTATAAGTTCATATCGATTCTGACCTTACAAATCACCCTCGATCTCGGTGCTTTCGTAATTAGAATCGATATGGAACCCCGTCTACCATGTTAGCCATTCGAGCGTTTGACAGCACGTAGCCGTTTTGTTATGAATAATTATCACACTCGAACCGTGATCCATTATATATCAATTCAAGCTACAAATGTCCTTTATATCTAAATTCACTTTACCTCCCAAATGATATATTTTCTATATGTACCGAGAAAAAAAAAAAAGGGGTTTCTTTTTTAGTTGATAATAATTTGGTCCCCCTATGGGATCGAACCACCATCCAAGTGGACGGGGACGAAATCAGGACAGTCAGTGACGCTATCCAATCAGCCAACAGAGACGCTATAAGTTCATATAGATTCTGACCTTACAAATCACCCTCGATCTCGGTGCTTTCGTAATTAGAATCGTATGGAACCCCGTCTACCATGTTAGCCAATTCGAGCGTTTGACAGCACGTAGCCTTTTGTTATGAATAATTATCACATCGAAAACCGTGATCCCATTTTATATATCAATTCAAGCTTACAAATGTCCTTTAATATCTAAAATTCACTCTACCCTATCCCATGATATATTTTCATATATGTACGAAGGGAATTTTTTTTAGTTGATAATAATTTCGTCCCCCCATGGGATCGAACCACCGTCCAAGTGGACGGGGACGAAATCAGGAACAGTCAGTGACGCTATCCAATCAGCCAACAGAGACGCTATAAGTTCATATCGATTCTGACCTTACAAATCACCCTCGATCTCGGTGCTTTCGTAATTAGAATCGATATGGAACCCCCGTCTACCATGTTAGCCAATTCAAGCGTTTGACAGCACGTAGCCTTTTGTTATGAATAATTATTACATCGAAAACCATGATCCATTTTATATATCAATTCAAGCTACAAATGTCCTTTAATAGTCTAAATTCACTTTACCTCCCAAATGATATATTTTCATATATGTACCGAAGGGGTTTTTGGAATTTTTTTTAGTTGATAATAATTTCGTCCCCCTTGGGATCGAACCACCGTCCAAGCGGACGGGGACGAAATCGGACAGCCTGTGACGCTATCCATCAGCCAAGAATACTGACTCTTCCCCTATGGAAAAAAAAGGAAGAAAAGTGATTTGCTAATTAGTAACAGCAGTTGAGTACATTGAACACGTTTCAAAGGGCAGTTTTTACTCTCACCCGTGATATGCTCAGACACACACCGATTGCCTTGCCATGCATACATCTACTATATATACGTATGCATATATATACATATATATATATATATATATATATATATATTATATATATATAGTTAAGTACATATATATAGTTTATACACACACACATATATATATATATATATATATATATATATATATATGATGTATATATATGCATACGTATATATGTAGAGTATGCATGGCAAGGCAATCGGTGTGTGTCTGAGCATATCACGGTGAGAGTAAAAACTGCCCTTTGAAACGTGTTCAATGTACTCAACTGCTGTTACTAATTAGCAAATCACTTTTCTTCCTTTTTTTCCATAGGGGAAGAGTCAGTATTTCTTTACTGGACAAGAAACATTAACTCAACAGTAATTCGTTGAGAAGATGCAAAAAGCTGAAAGAAAAGGAAATACGGAAAATGATTAAAAACGTTCGAAGGATAATTACATAAAATGTGATGGAGGGAGAAAGGACATTACTTTTAATTTCTGTTCTCTTTGTGTCTAATCCCGGGACTTATCTTGATCAGATATATTTTCTTATTCTGAAACAAAGATAAAATTTGTTTTCCTAATTGCATTCGGAAATGGGACGTTCCAATTGCTGTTGGGAACCCGAGTTTATACGTCAAGTTAAGAAACAGCATATTTAGCATCATAATAAAAACAAATGGCCAACTTTACGGTAGGACTTCAGATGTTATTTACAGTAAGTGTCTGTTAGTGATATGGGTGATGATGCTAATTATATAGGAAAGGTTGCAAATATCCCTTCTGAGTGACGTGTGGCTTATGCATATTTCTTCCTTTTCCTTTCCTAAATCCATTTTTTTACCCATAAATATATTTGATTTTTATTGTTTCCTCACCCTTTTTAAACAGATTTATAGTTATTGCTCTATCATTATATTCGTTTTGATATCTGCGTTAGCAGCTCTTTTGCTATAGATTTACTTCCGGTAAGGGTATATTGAGAACTGTTTTGCAAGACAGCGTTTGATGAGCACTTAAAGTGGCCGACGGTGAGTGGCTGTATCATCATCTCCAAGTGTAATCTGCAGCGTTAGATATATGTATATCATATATACATATATATATATATATATATATATATATATATATATATATATATATATATATATATATATATCGAAGAGGTGAAAAGAGGGGAAATGGCTAATAATATTTTTAAAATGTTTTGTATGATAATAAAGTCACATAGCTCTACTCGCCTAGACAAGGGGTGGTACGCTGCAAGTTCACATTGGAGAAAAAAGGTATTTGCTGAACAAGCAACTTGTCTCAGAGGTCGTTTCCCCATTTGCGAGGCATGTGTATTCGTTTGTACGGTATTACAGGCTTGCTGGTTCAGGGTACTTGTGGAAGACGCATTCTTTGTGCAAAGGAGATAACGTCAAGTGGTTGCTCCGAGTGACGGGAGAAACGCCCATCGAAAAGGTAGGACACATTCTATAAAAACTTAGAAAAACTGTTACCTTTTGGAAAAGAGAGAGAAGTGTGAAAATACTCTCTTTACGTAAATACTTTGAAAAGAGTGATGTGGGGGTGGGATATGTTTTTTATACCTATTATCTTTATTACAGATGGGTCCGATTCCATGGTTGATTAGAACAGGATTCTCTAACCTGACTAATACTAGACAAACAATATGACTTTTTGGGGTTTGAGAGTGTAACCCTTAGTCAGGAGGGTAGAATGTATCTTACTGGTTTCTTTATGGGTAGATTTGGGTGTTTATGCCATTATGACGTTGTTTAATCAATTTGTTGTTCTTTGTTAATAACCAATTGCTTTGGGAAATAAATAGTATTTTTATATTTAAGCAGTCTTAATAAGCCTCGTGACATCTTACAGACAGGGCACCGTTGGCACAGGTAAGAGTTCCCAGTTTGTGTAGTTTAGGGAATAAGGGGGGGGCACAGTGTGGTGGCAGTGGTAAAGGCTTTTTAATATATTTTTCAAGCTGTAGGGGGATATATATATATATATATATATATATATATATATATATATATATATATATATATACGTGTAAAAATATATATATATATATATATATATATATATATATAGATATATATATGTATATTTCGTAAAAGCATCTTCTATCTGTCATTGATGTTATCACTGTCAGGTAGGTTTAAGCATTTAACTATTTTTAGTTAGGGTTAAGGATTATTTTCTTTCTTAACGTTGCCTTCTACTGTCTTGTTTTGTTTGCCTTTTTTTCGCCATCGCGAAGTATTTTTTTCTCTCTCCCCTCTTCCTGTCTGCGTACGTACATGTTTAGCATAGAAAGGGAATGCTTTTGTTTTTATAGGTGAATGTAGTTTCTAGCCCTAACCATCATTTATGTCTATCTTAAATTCCCGAAATAAAACCTGTTACGATTTTTTTAAGTTTAGTTTTTTTTTTTAATTCCTCTTTGAGTGCATAGTGTTTTGCTGAAGATCCTGCTTCCTTGGGTTTAACGACCATTGTGAAGCCATCATTTACCTTTCGAAAATCTGCCTACAAGAAGTGTTTAGGGCAGGTCAAAATTTGATAATGACAACAAGCTGGGTGTCCATACGACCTGGATCTGGTATAGATATATTTTTGCTAGTTCACGAGAGCGTAGAGGGAATAACCTATGGCTGGTCTAAGGCTCTGAAAATTTGGTCATTTATAGAGGGCTTATAAGCTTTTGAATTTTGGTAATTTAAAGTGAGCAATAGACCATCATAACAAATTATATATATATATATATATATATTATATATGTATATATATATACACCTATATATGCATATGTATGTATGTACATGCTTGTATGTATGAATGTATAATATTTATACTAGATTATGTGTGCATGTTGGATATAATACGTATATTTTTGTACATGTATATTATGTGTATGTATGGTGTGTACATATGTATGTGTATGTGATATATGTGTAATCAACTTTTAATGTGGAATAGAAGAAGAGGGAAATGAATAGCGTGCATTATAATTCATGTAATAAAGACATAAATATATTACATACAAACACACACAGACACACAAACCTTAATAAGGCTAAGGACTGTGTTTGCACCATAAAATAAAAGAAGCAAATAAGAGTGACTGGGGTGCCAGGGAGAGAGAGAGAGAGAGAGAGAGAGAGAGAGAGAGAGAGCATGAACTCCGACTGAACAAGGTAAAAAGATCATTCTGTAGATTGAAGTGCCCATACGTGAAAAAAATAACGGGAGAAATAATCCTCTAAACAAATGACCAAAAAGGAGCTTTTCCTATATTCTATTCTATACACGCAAACGTTCTCCATAAAAGGCAGTTGTATTAGTTTCACTGCAGCAATTCAAAGTGTAGGTACGAGTAACTATAGTTATACTCATCTCTACTTGATTGTGAACCATGTTATGTAACAATTTTTATCTAAAGCATCCAGTTATACGTTACGTATATATAGGAAATCTCATGATATATCCTTATTAGAAAATTTCCACGCAAAATCAAAGTTATGTCATAAGGGTGATGAAAATAGATATGCTACAAATTATTTCACGAGCTTCAAAACATATTTCTAGTCGCGTTTACGAAAATCCATTCATGATGTACTGCGGTAAAACTTCCATGAAAGACAAGTAAAAGAAGGGAGTACTTCAAACTGAGCGATTTCAAGGATACGCAAGGATCGGTTTTGGACTCTGCTGTCTCTCGATTCCTTGACAAAACATTTCTTATTTGACAATATCGTTTTCGCCCCTTATTTTGAATCTTTGAGGGCTTCGACTGCAATATCGTTCAGGGCGGTAAACGTTTACCAGGAGTTTCCTAAGTAATCTCATTTGATTTCCCAAAACTTGCGTATTCAGTTCCTCCTTAAATTTGCGTTGTTGCTTAGTATACGAAAAAGCAGTTCATCACGCAACTAGGCTACAGTTAGCGATTGAGATTTCCAGCGATTATTCTTTGGTCAACTCCGGGCTTCTGCAAGGTAACACCATAACTATGCTATATTATTGCTGATACTGTGTATTTGTTCTGGGGAATTTCGAAGTGTTAATGTGGGATTTTTATAGACTGAGGTTTGTTGAGGGCATATTAATTTGACAACGCAGTAGATTCGTAGAACCAATCTTGCATGTTTGGTTTCATACAAATCCAAATTTTGGTAGGCATTATAACTTTCTCCGTAGGCATTTAACTATATTCTGACGTGAGTAAAACCCCCCCAAATTTACAGGTCTTTCGAGTAAGTTACTCGCAGCTCTAAAGCTGTTTTTTCCAGGATTTTTTTTTTCCTGAGAGTTTTGACGCTGTTCCTGTTCTGACGGTAAAGCTTCACGCATAGTAAAGTTGCTTTCTTTAGCAACAGAGATGTAGGTGTTTTTTCCCACAAAGTTTATTTGTAAGTAATTTTTTCTTTAATTTAAGAAATTTTGTCCATAAATTTACTTTTGTCATGAATTTTCTTAATTTGTCATAATTTTTACTTTTTTAATTTGTCATAAATTTAATTTTGAAAATGTCAAATTTATCTTTTTTAAAAATGTCAAATTTACTTTTCAATTTGTCATAAGTTTACTATGTAATTTTTCGTCATAAATTACTGTTTAATTTTGGTCATAAATTTACTGTGTAATTTGGTCATAAAATTTACTTTTTTTGGTAGATCTAGTGTACCTATCCGCGGCGGCCCAGAGTATGGCAGTTGCAGTTTTTCTATGCAGTTTTACCTCCTGAGCAAGAATTTGAAGTAATATTTATTCGGACGACTCTAATTTACCTTTGAACTCTATCCTACGGTAAAGGGGATTCCCATTGGGACCGGGGTTTTGGGTGGGACAAAACCCCAACTCTATACTACGGTAAGGGGGACCCCAGTGGGAACCGGGGTTTTGGGTGGGGAGAAACACTTGGTTGGGGGGAGATTTTGCCGTGTTATTGTGTATTTCCCACATTTATCACTTTTAAAAACACGAAATACAGGCGGAAATAAGAAATAACAAAACTAGCTATAGTGGAGCCGTTCCACATCCATATTTGTCTACTACCACTACTACCACAACAATGAATCCTACTACGCATGCGCTAATGCTACTGCGCATGCGCTAACTGTAAGGGAGCTTTTGGCCTAAACTCGGACTTCTTAGTGAGGAAAGAATGGGGGGTTTACGGGAGGGATATATGTATTTAGCCAAACACGTTACAGTATGACCCCTACATTGCTACCGGACTGAGTGAAGGATTGGGTGGTAACAGGGTTCCCAGATTTGGCAGTTTCTCGCCAAATTTGGCTTTTTTTCATAATTTGGTGGGTAAAAATTCACTTTGGCTGGTTAGTGGTATTTTGGCTGGTTTTCAAACACTTTCTATTTGAGCTAAACACTGATCCCACGTTTGAGAATCTCTCCCCAGATTGGGAATTTTTGAAGGTTTTCAGGAAAATCTGGGAATTTGAATAGGTTTTCAGTAAAAACTTGGTAACATTTAAGCAAAATATGTAGATAGAATTAAAATAAAAATACACACACACCAGATGACCACAAAACAGGCTGCCGGATTCTCAGGGAACGAGCCTCATTTCAAATTTCAATTCATTCTCGTATTTTTTCCTGCATTCTTATATTAGTTTTATATTATCTAACTAAAACTATGATGCCGCTATACAAGCTATATATGATAAAAATATGCATTTATAAAGATAGATATAACGCACATATATTTGCCGGTTATTTGGGTTGGTTTGGATTACCATTTGGCGGGATTTTGGCTGGTTTCATGGCAGACTTTGGCTGGTTGGTAGTGGTGTCATCTGGGAACCCTGGCTGGTAAACCATAAACGTTGAGTTTACATAAAAGCATTTACCTATTTTGTTTATTAAAACATGTATGTGAATTCTAGTGTTTATTCATTTTCATTTTCCATAGTATTTGTATCATAACTGTTTTGAAATATCCCCACCTAATCATTTCACCATATATAACTTGAAATATTATGTTATAATTGAGGACAGAACAACCTAAAAATGCCTACGTGTTGATATAGAACTCAGTTTTAGGACGTTTCGATACCACCTACCCCTTTTACCTACCTGTTAGTGAAATTGCACATTGCGTTGCATATTACATACACACTCCCTATATCATTTATACACAAGTCAATCCCTCCCCTTTCCAGTATTCACGACTGGCTCTTTACGTTACACCATTTACAATACATTTCTCACCGATACCAATACCTATATTAAAGTTTGCCATTATTATTATAAAACCTACATTTCAATATATAATTTTAAATATATAGTTTTGCCATTATTCTTATAAAACCTACATTTCAATATATTCCATTATACACTTTTACAGACATTACAATTTACACCTCCCTTCCAGTTTCCTTACTATTACGCAGTTATGTATGGTTACTTTTTACATTTTACAACACTTCCACACCCATCAAAGTTAGGTTCATATGTCATTTTACCTACTGGGGGCCAAATCCCATCCCCCGGTTAGGCAACATACCCATTAGGTTTATGGTTTTGTTAATATGTTGGTTTACCTACTAGTTTTACTTCCTTGAAGGGGGTTACCCGGTTAGGCTAGGTTGGTTAGTTCTTCAAGGGTGGATACCGGGGGGGGGGGGGGGGTTACATTCCCTACTGGTTACCTACTAGGTTAGGTTTTGGTTAGGTTACATTCCTTACTAGGTTAGGTTAGGCCTTTAAGGGGGGGTACAGGGGGTGAAGCCCCCATGGTCAGGCAATATTCCCTACTAGGTTAGGTTTGGTTAGGTTACATTCCTTACTAGGTTACGTTAGGCCTTTAAGGGGGGGTACGGGGGGGCGAAACCCACCTGTCAGGCCCCCAAAAAATTATTCCCTACTAGTTAGGGGTAGGTTGGTTGTTAGGTTACATTTCCTTACTAGGGTTACGTTAGGCCTAGTATTTCCTATATGTTAGGTTAGGTTTACGTTTCCTTACTAGGTAGGTTAGGGCCTTTAGGGGGTATCGGGGGGGGCGAAGCCCTGGTCCAGGCAATGTTCCTACTAGGTTAGGTTGGGTTTAGGTTTACAGTCCTACTAGGTTAGGTTAGGCCTTTAAGGGGGGGACGGGGGGGCGAAGCCCCCCTGTCAGGCAATATTCCCTACTAGGTTAGGTTAGGTTAGTTGGTTAGGTTACATTCCCTTACTAGGTTAGGTTAGGCCTTTAAGGGGGGGAAGGGGGGGGGGGTGGGGGTACGGGGGAGCGAAGCCCCCTGGTCAGGCAATATTCCCTACTAGGTTAGGTTAGGTTAGGTTTGGTTAGGTTACATTCCTTCTAGGTTACGTTAGGCCTAGTATTTCCCTACTAGGTTAGGTTCCATTCCTTACTAGGTTAGGGTTAGGCCTTTAAGGGGGGGTAACAAGCCCCCTTGGCAGGCAATGTTCCCTACTAGTTAGGTTAGGTTATTGGTTAGGTTACATTCCTTACTAGGTTAGGTTAGGCCTTTAAGGGGGGGGTACGGGGGGGGCGAAGCCCCCTGGTCAGGCAATTTCCCTACTAGTTAGGTTTTGGTTGGTTACATTCCTTACTAGGTTAGGTTAGGCCTTTAGGGGGGTAAAACGGGGGGGCGAAGCCCCCCTGGTCAGGCAAATATTCCTACTAGGTTAGGGTTAGGTTAGGTTGTTAGGTTACATTCCTTATAGGTTAGGTTGGCCTTTAGGGGGGTATGGCGGGGGGGCGAAGCCCCCCTGGTCAGCATTTCCCTACTAGTTAGGTTGGGGTTTTGGTTGGTTGGTTTACATTCCTTACTAGGTTTAGGTTAGGCCTTTAAAAGGGTGGGGGGTTACGGGGGGGGCGAAGCCCACCTGGTCAGGCAATATTCCCTACAGGTTGGTTGGTTACGTTACATTCCTTACTAGGTTACGTTAGGGGGGCCTAGTATTTTCCCTACTAGGTTAGGTTAGGTTACTTCCTTACTAGGTTACTTAGGCCCTAGGTAAGTTCCTAACTGGGGGGGTTAGGGTTTGGTTTAACGGGGGGGTTCTTACTAGGTTAGGGTTATTGGCCCCCCTTAGGTACGGGGGCGACCCCCCTTTGGTTCAAGGCCCCCCAATGTTCCCTACTATTGGTTAGGTTAGGTTAGGTTGTTTTAAGGTAGGGGGTACATTCCTTACTAGGTTCTTAGGTTAGGCCTTTAAGTTACGGGGGGTGCGAAGCCCCCTGGTCAGGCAATATTCCCTACTAGGTTAGGTTGGTTAGGTATTACATTCCCTTAACTAGGGGGGGTTACGTAGTCCTAATATTTTCCCTACTATGTTAGGTTAGTTACGTTCCTTACTAGGTTCGGTTAGGCTTTAAGGGGGGGTTACCGGGGGGCGAAGCCCCCTGGTCAGGCAATGTTTCCCTAGGTTAGGTTAGGTTAGGTTAGGTGGTTAGGTTTACATTCCTTACTATTGTTACGTTAGGCCTAGTATTTCCCAATACTAGGTTAGGTTATGTTATTACGTTCCTTACTAGGTTATTGGTTAGGCCCTTTAAGGGGGGGTAGGGGTAGGCGAACGCCCCCCTGGTCCAGGAAGCAATATTCCCTACTATTGGTTAGGTTAGGTTACATTCCTTACTAGGTTAGGTTAGGTTCCTTTAAGGGGGGTTAGGGGGGGTACTTTGGGGGGGGCGAAGCCCCCCTGGTCAGGCAATATTCCCTACTAGGTTAGGTTGGTTCTGGTTACATTTCCGTTACTAGGCCGGGGGGTTACGTTTAGGCCTAGTATTTCCCTACTAGGTTATGGTTAGGTTAGGCCGTTTAAGGGGGGGTGGACGGGGGTTGGGGGGCGAAGCCCCCTGGTCAGGCAATATTCCCTACTAGGTTAGGTTACATTCCTTACTAGGTTAAGTTAGGCCTTTAAGGGGGGGTACTGGGGGCAAAGCCCCCCTGGTCAGGCAACATTGCCTACTAGGTTAAGTTCCCTACTAGGTAAGGTTACATCCCCTGCTAGGTTAGGTTATGTTAGGTTGGTTTGGTTCTTTAAGGGGGTTACAGCAGGCCCAAACCCCCACCCCCCCCATGGTCAGGCAACATCCCCTACAAGTTTAATTAGTTTTGTTATATGCTAACCTATGTTTAATTTGGTCTTTTGTATTTATTAAAACAACTATAGGCCCTATTACACATTTACCACCCAGGACGTTAAATCCCACCCCCTCCTGGGCCCGTTATATATGTATTTGTATTATTTCATATTTTGAACCCATCCACATTTACATTTAGTCCTTAACTACCCATTTACTTTTATTACCCTTAACATTGCCAACTTATCTTGTTAAGTGCTTGTTCATTTACCTCAGCCCCACCCTGCCTCAACCAATAGCATCAAAGCATTTTTACTACTCCACCCCCCACCTCTCCTACCCTGCCTTTTCTACGGTCTGGCCTCCTGCCACCTCCTAACCAGTGTTACCAGATCTAGCATAATTTTATGCTTTTAGCATAATTTGAGTGTAATTTCCTCAGACTAGCATAATATTTAGCATACTCATCAATTTAGCATAATTTCAGCATAATTCAGGAACATTTGGCATAAAAATGGCATAATTTGAGAAAATTAAGAGAAATACCATGGAAATGTTTATCTAGTAATAAAAATAAACAAAATATCGTTTACGAAATTTAAAATTATGTATAATAATAACGGTCGCTGTGGTCCTTACCACGGTCGACTACGAAATGAAACCATCCTGGGCCGGAATTCCTATACATATCCTGTCCGCTCAATCAAACTACAGGAAAGCTGTTCGGACAGACCTCGTCCTCGCCTCCCCCGGACCTAGTAATACTCATATAAACTGGGTTGTGGCTCGTGTTTGGACTGCGGATGGTACAATGCAGCCGCCACTGGTTTGAAATTGTGAATCCTTAGACAGGACAGAGAGGCTTGTGGTTATCAATAAGCCCTCTACCTCCTAGGACACGGATGATAGTAGTAGTACTGTGGTTACTGGTACTAGGTAAGAGAAAGATTGCTAAGAAATAAAGTTTCTTTTGTTTATTGTCAACAGTCAGGCAGTTTGTATTGAAACCATTTGTGCTTCTTGGCGTCGGAGTCTACATATTTATGTTTCTACAATTTTGGTAAGTTGTTTATGAAGTTTGACCTTAAAATAATTTCATTTCTACATGCCCAGACAAATAAGGTTGTCCGCCTTTATTTTCCGTTGCATGTTACGGTCAATTATTATATATAATAGGTTTTTATGAAAATAAAGTAGCTATGAAAGTCAGCATAAAGTTTGCATAATTTCTCCATCCCGATAGCATAATTTTGCTGGGTCTAGCATAATCTTGAATGGAGTCTAGCATAATTTGGCAAAAGAGATCTGGTAACACTGCTCCTAACTGTAGAACTCCAACACTGTTGAACAGGGTTGCCAGGTCAGCCGATTTCCGGCTAGATCTAGCCGATTTTGGCAGAATCTAGCCGGAAAATATTTCATCTAGCCGATAGCCGGAAATATCAGCCGATTTTTCCCAGCTGCCTAGCATTGGTTTAGCCGATTTTTAGATTTATTGCTATTATTATTATCATTGCTAGTTTCGAAGAATAAACCAAAGTAAATATTCCAAAAGTGGCAGTTATTATGGCTTTTAACCATATAAGGATTATATATGTCTCCCAGCATTGTGGGAGAGGCTAGATATGTGGCTGTGATACCAGAATCGATCATTTTGTCTCATTGAAACGATACTGTATTTAACCATTTATAGGTATATGATTCGCAAGCATAGCAGAATATACAGTGAATCTCAAATTACTGTATATTAAGTAAAGATGTATAACATATATTAGCATAATCATTATAAACTTTATTCTAACAGAATAAATAACACTGTAGGCTACTATAAATGGGCGGAGGAAATTGGTCTGTATAAACTTGTGATTTGACGTTCAATTCATGTATGGGTTAGGGAAAGGAGGAAAATTCTTTTTGTATGTTTGATATTTATGAATAAAAACTATTAATGGATATGCAGGTTAACCTTTGTTGCAATATATTCGAGGTTCACATTCCAAATGGAATTCTCATTTTTGAAATATAAAGTCGGATTGGAAAAATAATAGATTTCATTAGGAGGTGGGATAATCTTTAACTTGAACTCTTCCTGATATGAACGTGTATCTCGTACTTATTACACAACGATTAGAATGCTATGTAAGCTTTTACCAGTGTGCTTCTGTTTGTAGGCTCATCCAGACGAAATTTTCAATAGGCGAGATATTGCTAGCATTTCAAGCATGCCTAAACAGGCAACATACAAACAAAAGTTCAGAAAAGAACTACAAATGCATTACTACATATACGTTATGGTTTAAACCGTATGTCAGAAACTTGTGTGTCATATAATTTTCCAAATGAAGTGCTTGATTTAATTCCTTCAAATGATAAGTATCGAAGTTCACAAGAAAGCACAATTGATCAACCTGGACCATCAAGTACCGTCACCGACGAAGCAGATATTGAGGATGATGATGATGATCTAAACATTATATTGCAAACTATGTAAATATAACAAGTGTGAGTAATTATGATACACTGAATAATTTTTTTTTATTGTAGGGATTCAATTTGTTAATTACCATTTATTGAACAAGTAAATATTTTCTTTAGATTAGTTTCAATTAAACTGAACATGTCATTTTTAGTGCCTTTGTTTACTTTCTGAGCTCAAATTGAGAGGATATATATATATATATATATATATATATATATATATATATATATATATATATATATATATATATATTTACTTTTATTAGCATGGAAAATTATTTCCATTGAAAACATATTCTTGATTTAAACAATTAAACAACATTTTTCTCTCCATACTTTCTAAATCAGAAATGCTTATTTACTTTTGAAACTTTGTCAGAATTAAAAAAAAAGTAGTTTATAATGATTTAAATGAAAAGCATTGATTTTGTAAAAATTAGGAAGAAAATAACCTTACAATAAAGATAAAAAATTAGCCGGTTTTTTTAGCCATTTTCTGTTAAGTCTAGCCGGAATTTAGCCGATTTTAGAGCTTGAGTTAGCCGATTTCGGCGAAAGGCATCTGGCAACACTGCTGTTGAATCTGCCGCCATGACATCCACTGCTGCATCTACTTCACGCTCGCCCCAGCCCCTCACCAGGAACTCTTTGCCAACTTCATGTAACAATTGTTACATGAGTTACAAAGATTTTTCTGCCCTTTACTCAGGTAATTATGATCGACTAATCGGTTTTTGCCAGGACCACGGCCTCCTGAGAAAGCAGGTCTTTTGCCCCCATTCAGTCAACTCCAAGATACGGGAGGAGAATGTATAACTTCGTCGGGTACTTGGCTGTTTCTTATTTCAAGCTGCATTTTGAGGAACCCAAGACCCGCCTCCACGCATTCTTAAAAGCAGCTGCTGCTTTGTACCCTCCACCCCTTTAAGGTAAGGTCCAAACATTATTCTTAATTATTATGTTTTAGGAAAGTGAGTGTTAGGCTTTCGCCGAAAGTTGCGCCAAGGTATGTTACTATTCAGTGGGGTGCGCTGCTAAGACAACTCGTACCTTCCACCCCCTTACCCCCCCCCCTGTGCGTTACCCCCCGCCCTCCTCCCCCCCTTAGTGAACATATGGCTCCGTGGTGGTTGGGAATTAAACATGGCGGCTGTGTTTACATCTCCTTCACCGTAACGAATACTTGGTACCTTCCTGTAGGACCGTTCTTCGGTGACTTAGACTATGGCAATTGACATTTTCTATGTTATTTTAGTTGCTTTACAAGGGTTGTAAGGAATATTTTTTTCGTTTGGTTGGAACTAAACTTTAATATACCTTTGAGTTTGGTGCGGCTATTATGTAACTTTCAAAGGTCAATTACTGCTTAGTTACAGCCGGCCGAATGGATATTACTTTTGGAAATCTTGTTACAGTAACTCAAATAACATAGGAATCAGTCAATTGCCATAGTCTAAGCCACCGCGGATTGCTTCTGTAGAAATACCCTTTTTTTTTTTTATTTTGGTCATAAATTTACTTTTTTTCTATTTTGGTCATGAAACTTTTTTATTTTATTTTGGTCATGAAACTTTTTATTTTATTTTGGTCATAAAGCTTTTTTCTCTATTTCGGTGTCAACTTTTTTTCTATTTGGTCATAAAACTACTAATTAAAATTTTGGTTAATTTACTTTTAAATTTGGTAATGGATTTACTTTAATTTTGGCCATAAGTTTACCTTCATAATTTTGGTCATTAACATAACTTTTGGTCATAAAGTTTTAAATTTTTGTCATAAATTTACTTTGACAAATCTAATTTTTGCATTTTTGTAAAAATTTTAATTTGTGTATACTGTTCTTAAAGTTCACCTTATCCTCCACCCCCTAGGGGCCGCGCCCCTGGAGGGGTGGAGGAGCCCCATGTTCTGCATAGCAGGTCGTATGACCTACTATGCAGGTTCTTTGGTGGTTGTGAACAAACTTTTTCAGGTGGTAATTATATACTTAACTTATATCTTTGGTAGATCTATATTACTATTCTGCGGCGGCCTAGGCTATGGCAATTGCAGTTTTACCTCCTGAACAAGAATTTTAAGTAATATTTATTCGGACGTCTGTAATTAACCCCCAGGGGCTCGTACTAAACACGGCGAAATACATTTCACGCCCCAATTCTTGGTGGCTTTTGAATTCGCGGGGACGAACGATGCGGAATGCTTTTATAGAAATACCAACCCATTCTTTTATTCGTAGCTAATTTTTTTTCATCTTTTTCATTGTTTATAGTTATTTTTCTTTGCTCTGATTTCAGTTTTAGCAGCTCTTTTGCTATATTATAGGTAATTTGGGCATGTTCAACAAGAATAAATAATAGAATTAACTATAGGGCTCTTCCATATTATTATATCTACATATTTCTATATCTTGTATAGAACCACGCTCGATGATAGTTTTTCTCATTGTATTGTTAAAACAAGCTGTCTATTTCGCTCCTGCCCATTTAATAAATGTAATGAATTCAATTCCACCTATTAGCATTCATTATACAGTTTATTCACCTCGCCGTTTTTCTCGTTTCGCTGATATGAGTAATCCCAACACTCAAAAGTAATATGATATACATATCCTTTAGCATTGTCGGGAGAGTCCTTTTCAAGAAAGATTTATTACTTTAAAATGCAACAAGCTGCAAAATTCTTGAATGGGGGGATATATGTTCTTCGGGATGAAGGTAAAAAATAAGTAATTTGATGTACACATCCTTGAGCATTGTCGGGAGAGTCCTTTTCAAGTAAGATATATTGCTTTTAAATGGAATATAAACTGCACAATTCTTAAGGGAGATATATACGTTCTTCGGGATGGAGGTAAAGCACTATCACCTAACAGGTGATTTGCTTGGCTAATTTTCTACAGTACTACTCTTACTGTTATTACTTTGGGGTGGTCGTAATTATTGTACGAATATGATATATTATCATTCGTTTACGCCTAAGACACCAGTTGGGGTTTTAGCACAAAAACTAGCCATTGAGGAACCTGATGCTCGATATTAATAATTATAACAGGACTTCGCCTAGTCACCGAAGCCAAAAAGGAAACTCTGCTTTCGACGAGAGAGGAGTAGCGCAGTGAAGGACGACAGACAGGGCAGTTTTGGCTGTATCCGGAGATTCAGTAGGAGACCAAAAAGACTTTGATACTCTGCGAGTGTCTGTACGACTGGGAGTGTGGTGGTTGGGAGAAGCCTACGTGGCCTTCATCTCTAGGTGGGAGTCTATCCGCCTATGTCTTTTTGAATGGTCGGACACTTGTGTGTACTAATGCTACTCCGTGTATGGATGTGCACACCAACCACTCTGTAGTCATGGCTACTAACTATACACAGCCCTTTTTGGAGAAACCAGGAAAGGACTTTATACACTTCATCGTCAAGTGGAACCGTATACTGGCTAGGAATTAGCATCCTTGCATGGAACACCTTTCGTTGATTTAGTCGTGGACCGTTAAGTACTTTGCATCCTTCAGTGGACTTCCTGGACACCATTTATTAACTACTACGTAAACCTCAGATCCTGTGAAGAGCTTAGTATCGTCACGTATTTGTATATAAAGTTGTCCAGGGGACGACCTCTGTGTATGTTGATTAGTTTCATTTCTCGCTGTAATAAATTTTGTAAATTTTAGTGTATCCATCAATTCCTACCTAACCAACTGCTAAGAACTTTTTAGTAATGAAATGTTGATATTTAGTAATGAAATATTAAGTTAATTGATGAGTCCTTTTAACTAGTAAAAAAGTTTCGTACTTCTGTTGGCTTTAATGATCCTAGAATTTTCATTAGTTACCAAATGTCTATTATTTGTTTTGAGCTCTAGAATTAGACTTAAGAGGTCATAATAAAGACATTTAGATTAACAGGTCTTAGACTTTGGATCACCAATCTAGATATGGAGGTTTTGACTATATGCAACCTACTTAAGATTATTTATTGCAAATTCACTTTTGGAAGCCATATCTTCTTTTTGAATGCATCATAAATCGATATCCTGAGAAAGTCTTTCATCATTTCTGAAGACTGTATCACCAAGAAATGTTTTGATTCTATTCTTCCATGCATTGGATATTGGTCACTGTTTATTCTTCAGCAGCTGACTCGCATCTGGGATATTTGGGCAAAAACTAGATCAATCTCTGGCAATGACGTTCAATTAGCTCATGGCGCATGCTGTATCAAGTAGTTTTATTTCTTGTCAGTCAATGCATTTACATATTTCCAGAGTATGCTATTCACTATGTAGTATTAGATAAGTATCATATTCTAATGGTCCTGACGTTTCTTTTGTGAGTTTCAGTGCCACGCAATCTTGAAGGGTTATTCCTATTGTGACCAAAATGTGGCGTTTTTTTAATGTTCTTACATGATTTGCTTTTGCGCCATCTTGAAGCGCCTCAGTGCAGTGGCGTGATCGGTATGGCCTTGACCTGCCACCTCGGTGGCCGCGAGTTCGATTCTCGGGCATTCCATTGAGGTGTTAGAGATTATGTATTTCTGGTGATAGTTCACTCTCGACGTGGTTCGGAAGTCACGTAAGGCTGTTGGTCCCGTTGCTGAATAACCTCTGGTTCTATGCAACGTAAAAACGCCAGCCAAACAAACAAAAACAGCTCTTATCTTGCGCATGGTGTATTATCCGTTTTTATAAAGGTTTCCTTGGCTTCTAGCATTTCCTTTCGAACATTTCGTACCCTTTATCAGTAAGTTTCGTGCTACATACACTACATGCATAGAAAATTAAAGTAACTTCATTTTTTTCCTTCTATTCACACTCTACGACATTTCATTTTTATAAAGGTGGTTTGGCTCAAATATCCCTTCGGGCATTACCACTTTGCTATATATATATATATAATATATATATATATAATTATATATATTACATTATATACACATAAAATTATACATAGTATATATTAGTGTACATAAGTTGATTTAGATGATATTGCGTACAACAATGAAATTATAAAATAGCCAAATTCTTAATGTCTGAGAAATGAAGTCTTGTTATTTATCAGAAAAAAAAATGCGATAACAAATCTCGACGCAAGGTTTGTATAAAGTAATTCTCGTTGGGTACGACAGGAACTCCTCCATTCCTAGTGCGATCCTCTTAATTCCCATTCTGGTCCCCGTAAACCCACAGAATGAATGTGGGGGAAAAAGGAAGCCAAATTGAGGTATTTAAAGGATACGAGAGAGGAATCTTAATCAAAAGTTTGTTCATCCTATTACTATTCCGGGGCTATTCTGCTGATATTTTCTCAGGAATAAAGTGTGTTTGCGATGGCTTTGTAAACGTTATAGTGGCTATTCATCTTCAATAGCAAACTAGGCAACACTAGCAAGAATAGGCATGTAATACATCGACAGCACGATTATATATAAATACATTATTTATATATGTATAACTATATATATCTGTTACCTTATATATATACATACATACACACACACACACACACACACATATATATATATATATAGTGTAAATGTGTATTTACTGTACTTATTTCTGATTTTCCCGCTTCTGACGTCACATCGAACAGAGTTTGTCAGTGTGGACGGTGCTTAAGGCTTTACATGAGCAGGCTAATTGCCTTGCATACCAGGCGAGTTTGGGAATCCCCAGCTTCCCGACTCTGCAGTCTTTTCTGAGTGAAACTCACTGGCATCTAAAGAGGTTAGCCTGCCCTGGTAAAGCCTTAGGTACAATGGTACTCAGGTTCCAGCTTGTTTTAATGATTTGTGTGGCCTGGTTGGCAGCGGTCTTGTCTTTCAATTGAAAGACCTGGGTTCAATCCTGTTGTGAGTCAGAAATTTATATACTATATATATATATATACTCATAAACAATAGTCTGTAACTTGTAACAACCAATCACAAGCAGGGTGACTACAAGTCAACGACTTGTTGACTCTTCACCTGTTTTTCATAGTGCGCCACAATGCCTTGGTCGGTAATCGGTATGGTCTTTTCCTGCCACCTCGGTGGCCGCGAATTCAATTCTCGAGCATTTCATTGAGGAGTAGGATATGTGTATTTCTGGTGATAGAAGTTCACTCTCGACGTGGTGCGGAAGTCAAGTAAAGTCGTTGGTCCCGTTGCTGAATAACCACTAGTTCCATGCAACGTAAAAAACACCATACAACCAAACAAGCCTGTTTTTCATACGATTATCTCGCGTTCATACCAAAGTTTCGTGTTTAACCTGTTCGTGGCATGGATATAATAATAACCTATGAGTGCGTTTTTGTTTTACCGCATAACACTAATCTTCAGTTCATTCCCCGTATTCCCTCATACCCTTCTCCACAACCTCACTTTACATTCGTAGAGTCCTTCCCTTGAAGCCGTCATAGAGCAAGAAAGTGAATGGATCATTACGGCAGAACGACTATAACTTCTGTTGTCATTCACAGAACTCATCCGAAAGGAAACCGAGAGAAAACTTCACCAGAAACACAAAAGGAGGATAATTGATGTCTGCCTCGCCAGCAGACTGCCTAACCCCTCCTAAACTACCCAGTTATCTTGACTTCACACTTGTGTATTCTCGACCTGTTTTTTTTTTCGGTAATTAGCGCTTAAGCAGCAGTTATGAATTACAGCTGCTCTTTTTCATTGACCGAGTTTGTAATTTTCTTTGACGCTCTTTCCACCACTGTAACTAGTTGCGAAGAATTCGGAGGAATTTTCTGTAGATCTTCGTAAGTTTCTCATTTAGGAAAGCGGTCCTTTCTCTTTCAGTAACTACAATTCTTTAGGTTTTCTCTTTCCTAACATATGCAATATTTCCGTTCGAGTCTCGGTCTACTTACCACTGATACAAAAATTTCTTAAATATCCTCTAACTACTCCCTAAGTTTATTTCTCGAACGTTATTGCTATGTAATATTTCGGCTTTCGCTGCTTCTCTCTCTGCATATATTCCCTATCCATTTACGTATTCCGTTATGACCTGCTGCTGCCAAGTTTCTCTCCTGCTGACGGGCACTGTATGATGAAAGAGCTTCATTTTCCTTTAAACAGCATTTTTAGTTTTCTGTAAAAGAAAACTAGGGAGATGGCTATTTGTCTGTTCGTCCGCATCTTCTCTGTCAACCCTCAAATCGTAACAACCACTGAGGCTAGAGGGCTGCAAACTGGTATGTTGATCATCCACCCTCCAATCATCAAACATACCAAATTGCAACCCCTCTAATCTCGATAGTTTCCATTTTATTTGAGATTAAAGTTAGCCTTGCTTATGCGTCTGGCACTCTATAGGTGCCAACAACACAGGCCACCACTGGGCTGTGGCTGAAAATTTCATGGCGCGGCTGAGAGCTTCACGGACCTTGGCTGAGAGTTTCATACAGCATTGTTCGCTGTACAGAAAACCCAACTTTTTTTTTTGCTTGTTTATTCCTCAGGTTCAACTTTAGACAAGGGATTAAGGTGAATCACCCGAGTCGACCGGATGAAGCATGATTTACAGGTTGTAGATCAAGGACAGTAGAATATTTAGTACTATAGTAGAAATACATTAAGGTTAAGGACAAATTACTTTTCATTCAAAGATGTCCGAGGTATTCTGAGCAATCTTCATTACAGTTTCCTTCAAAATACTGTTTCAAACGATAGAAATACAGAGTTCTTGCCCTCGAATAGACAAATCAACTTACAGTTGTGACATATGAGGCTCTATATATTTCTTAACGAAATAACCGACACTGAAAAATGATTAGGTTACTGGTGAACTACCATTTAAAGAAAGTGAATACAAAACTGAAACTATTAATGCAAAGACGAAGGATGGTCAATGTTCTCTTGTATTGAACTTTTTTTTTTTTTTTTTTTTTTTTTTTTTTAATCACAAATATTGAGACAAACATATCTTTATATCCAGTATACCATATTTTTCCAAAGCTTTACCACACCTTTGGAATAGCTTGTACCTAAAGGTAATTATGATTTCCCCTGTTATAAATTATTCCTTAGGTATGGTGACCTGTATATCAAACAATTTGTACACTGAAATGTATATATATATATATATATATATATATATATATATATATATATACACAAACAATTTGTACACTGATATATATATATATATATGTATGTATGTATAGTATATATTATATATATATATATATATATATATATATATATATATATATATATATATATATATGTGCGTGCATTTAACGCAACATAAAAAAGCATTTTTGCCTAATATATATAGGTTTTATATATACGTTTTTATATTAATCTATAATTAATATATTTAATATAATATTAATTCTATATATATATAATATATGTTAAAATATGAACGGCCTAAGGTTCATGTGTTGGTCGTGCTTTCCTTCGGAAATAT
The DNA here is from genome assembly GCF_015104395.2 of Macrobrachium nipponense. Taxonomy (NCBI): domain Eukaryota; kingdom Metazoa; phylum Arthropoda; class Malacostraca; order Decapoda; family Palaemonidae; genus Macrobrachium; species Macrobrachium nipponense. Next base: position 87,896,202 of record NC_087204.1, read on the forward strand.
CTTGCATTTATTATTAAGATATATAGAAAAAATAACTATTATAATATGATTGTTCGCGCTGGATGTGATTGCTTTTCATCGATATCTGCGAAGAGAGTGCACCATCTACTCGGAAATTAAATTGTTAGCTTAAACCTCTTTGTAAATTTCCTAACAATATCCAGTTTTCCTATCCAGTCTTTCTGTGTCCGATCCTCTTTTCAAACACTGATTAAGGCAGGAGACGTCGGGTTTTTCTCCTACATGTAAGGGATTTGTTATGTAAAAGATACGGGCGTCCTGGGAATACAAACGTGGCTTTTACCTTTGAACCCGGTTCAAATGTGAGGACTTTGTTGTAATTGGTGAGAGCTAGCCGGCGGCTCACTGCCTTTGATGCCCTGATAGCCCTAGTCAAGAGTATTAGAGGGAACGCTCGGCTGAATTTCTCTTTTGGCTTCTTGGGTATATAGCGCTCTGCTCTCTCAGCCAAGCTCCGGGAAGGGCTCTTAAAGGGCCTCCCTATCCCACCCACCCACCCACCCACCCCACCCTCTCTCTCTCTCTCTTTCTCGTTGCCCTTCTCTACCCTAGTCTATCTGTATTTCTGTCTCTCTAGACACACACACACACCAAAACACCTTTTTAAGCCAAATTGCAATTCACACGGAAACACGATTTCCCCACCTTTCTGGTCAACTCTATTAGCTAAATAATAGCGTTTGATCCTGTGTGCGAGATGGATCTCTAGGGAAGAGATGAGATCTAGTGTAATCAACTGGTCGCGATTCTGTCCGTTTCCCCTGATTCAGAGAATCCCGGAGAGTCCAAACAAATGTCACCTGCTTCGCCTGGGAAGGCTCTGCAGGCACGTTTAATGTGAGGAGAGCGAAATGTAAGGGCCTTGATTAGTCCTCCAAGGACACTAGCTAAACCTTCAAAAGAGAGAGAGAGGAGAGAGACGGGATGAAGATTAATGTCTGCAATGTGGACTAAGGCTCTAATTTCCAAGACATCACTTGAGACGCTATTGTATATCTCTCCAGGATGTCTCAGGCTACTCCGTCTTCATTACGTTCAAGGCACGGGTAATCCGCCTTGTTTCCATGACAAATCCTTTTTTCTATCTCCAAAACCACTGATGTAATTGATGTAAAAAAATTAATAGAGAGTACTTTTGCTTTGGTATTCCTATTTTCCTAATTTTATGGCCACTCACATAGTGGGTGTGCGGAAAAACATACCCTAGTAGTAATCCTGAAACGCTGATTGATGATAACTCAGATATCATTTTCATCGTAAATTATTAGTTACATTTTATTGGAATACTGGCAGAATGCTGACTTAAAGGTAAAACCTAAGCAAAAACTTGTATAATTAGGCGAGGGATTTATATTTTACGATATCTACAATCGGTAAACTTGTAACAATAGATAGTACATAAAGCTATTTCTATTAAGTATAACTTAGTTTAACGAGACTACTGTGCTGATTAACAGCTCTCCCAGGGCTGGCCTGAAGGATTACATCTTTTTTCTTTACGTGTCTAAGAACCAATTGGTTACTTAGCAACGGGACCTACAGCTTATTGTGGGATCCGAACCATATTATTTCGAGAAATTAATTTCCGATCACCCGAAATAAATTCCTCTAGACCTGCATTGGCAGCAGCGGGTAGCGAATTTGTTCTACCAGATTGACAGGCGGATATGCAAACCACTCGTCCAATGAGGAACCAGCTATTTTTATTATTTCATGACAATAATAGTAACATTACATGTGAATTATTTTGTGCAGTGTTGACCGAAGTAAAGAAATAGACATCTACGGTTGGCAAAGGCCAATCGCGAAAGACCACCAACTCTGAAAATACAGAGCAACAGATGAAACGTACCAACAACTTTCTTGCCCACCATTTCGAAATACATTCTCGACCAAGGAGCGCAAAGGATTTCCACTGCACAGAAGTTATCCTATAAATAAATTCTGAGAGAACTCACAGATTTAATTACTCCGTGGTTTTTATTATCTAGAAAGAAAACTTTATTTCACCTTTTTGAAGTATGAATTCGCTGTAAGTAAGAAATTATATGGAATAACTATCAGCTGCTTCCTTGACGCACGGGCCAACTTCTAGAGAGTAGTATTAGCTTATTAAAAAAATAGAAAAAAATTGCCTAAGAATTCTTAGCATTATAGTCACACAATACGAATGTTTTTGATGTGTGACTTTGTCGAGTATGTTGAAGTGCTTTCGGGAAATAGGTTATCCAAGCTTCATAAGAATCTGAGAATAATGTTAAAAATAATCATGATGCTAATAATAATAGCAGCAGTTTCTACTAATATACTGAGTATAACATACTCATGTAAGCATGCAGCGATACCGTTGAATCACTTATAAAAGACTCCCACCCCCCAAAAGAGGGAAAGTATAAAGGAACATAATCCGAGAATGACATTTATATTATCTCGTTATACTAATACAAAAATATTGTGGTTAACATATTTACATATTTATAAGATGTAAGAGGCTTGAGCGTTGATTTCATTTACTTTCTGGAACAAATATAATAATTTTCGATGTTCCAATCATTTCAGCGCAACGGGAAGTGAAATCAACGCTCAAACCTCGTAGATTTGATGAATATTGGAACAACAACGTTAACCACAATGTCGTTTTAGCAGTATCACACGATAATATAAATACCCTTCTCGGGTTGTGTTTCTTTACTTTCCCCCCCTCTTTATTGGATCCCTTTACAAGTGATTCAACAGTATTACTGCATGCTTACATGGAACAGACCAGAATACCTTGAACTGGGCAGCAAGTTTTCAATGGCATCGTTTATCCATATTGTAGGAAATGGAAAGAGCAAATGCTGCAAACCGTCCATGTTTACCGCAGTTTCCCCCCAGCTTCATTTCACTTTTCCATTTCGGTTATCTTCTTCTATCGTTATCTTTTGCTTTGTACTCTCCTTACAAACCAGTTGCTATCAGCC
>NC_087204.1:87904185-87921685 GCF_015104395.2 Macrobrachium nipponense
TTCTTTATTTACCACGTCTCAGCCCCATACACCATCGCTGGTCTCACTACACTTTTATAAAACCTTCCTTTTACTTTTGCGCTAATCCTCTTGTCGCATAATATTTCCGATGATCTTCTCCAATTCATCCAAGCACACTGTAGTATCCTGTGGTTTTATTTCTGAGTCTATGCCTCCATCCTCCATCACACAGGACCCAAGGTTTCATTGAAAGTGACAATCCTCTTGATGTCGTCTAAACCTAATCTTACTGCACCCTGTTTGTCTCCCCTCCCAGCCACAGGTATTCTGTCTTAGCTCTGCTTGTCCTTAAACCTCGATCTTCAATTGCTTTCCTCCGCAACTCTAGTTATTTATTACCAATTAAAAAAAAATGACTGGAGCATGGGAGATTTTGAAAGGATGCACGGCTATTTTAGGCAGGGGACATTAATAAACAAGTAAAATACAGCCGAAGTTTCTTCTTTCTTTTATCTTTCGATGGTCTCGGTATAATGCATAGTATAATGCTGTTTGAGTCACGGCCCTTGAAACTTTAACCTTAAGTAAAAAAAAAACCTTCTGGGGCTAGAGGGCTGCAGTTCGGTATGGTTCATGATTGGAGGATGGATGATCAACATACCAGTGTGCAGCCCTCTAGCCTCGGTAGTTTTAAGATCTGAGGGTGGACAGAAAAAAATGCGGACGGACAGACTGCGCCAGCATAATATAATTTTCTAAACTAAAACTGAGGAATTTCTAGGAACCAGATTTCTCTCTCAAAATGCGTCCTTTGCTGCATCTTCATTTCATCCGGTGACGACAGAATTTTCGAAAAGGGCGGAGGTATGAAAAAAAGAAAAAAAAAAAAGGTCGCCCTCCCAAAAAAAACTACACAGCACCGAGCTCCGCGATACCTCTTTTCCCTTGGTAACCCGGTGCATTTTTGTAGCTGACTCACTTTGATGGATGCGTAGGTTTCCTCGTTTTTGCGCCTGACACTGATTACTCCAAAAGGGGCCTTCAGCGTCATTTAGTTTTACTCTTTAACATTTTTTTACCATAGTTTCACTGGCATACAGTTACATGTAACATGACTGTAACACAGGTTTACGCGGAGGAATGACTTAATCTTAAATACACTATCACATATGCACACACATATATATGTATATATATTTAGGTATGATGTTAATATAACTTTCTGAAACATTAATTTCGAAATCGAACTGCGTTGGCTTCAGTTAGGTATTTATCTACTTTTCCAATTACCTTTACACTTATCTTTCTACTTAGTACCTTTGGCGACATATGGCAGAAGACTGGCTTTCAAATCCCTCTGTTAGCCAGCAAAAGTTATTGGATTTTGGATTCAGAGGAAAGTATTATTTCTAAGGCATTATACTTCTCTCGTTATTTTCATCCAGTACCTGGACTCAATTCTATCTATCTTTCATACGAGATTAGAGTTTTCTATCTTTGATACTTTGCATTGTTATCTTAGAATTGTCAGCATACTGTCAACCAGATGTAAATATCAAGAATTAAGAATCAAAGAAGTAAATAATAAACAAAATAAGATTACGAAGAATATTTTAAAGTGTGCTGAGTAAGAAAGACACGGCTGGATAGAGCGAGAGTTATAGCGCCTGGGGAATTTGCAAGACGCGAGGGCGGGGGAGACGGGGGTAACAACACTTGTTGTGTCAGGGAGACTTGGGAAAATGTGTTGGTTTTAGGACTGGTTGGGTAAAACTGAGTGTGGCAGCAAAAAAAAAAAAAAAAAAAAAAAAGAAAAAAAAAAAAAAAAAAAAAAGTAAGCAGTAAAGTCCGGAGTGGTATGTGAAGTTAGAGTGAAAGAAAAGGCTTCGTGGAAAGTCTGAATTAGATATTTTTTGGCTTTGGGGGAATGTGAATTGATGCTTGAACGTGGGGATGTATATGCAGTGTCAATTAATGCTTGTGCTTGGGAATGTATGCAGTGTCACTTGATGCCTGTGCATGGGGATGGATATGCAAAGTGTCAATTGATGCTTGTGCTTGGAGATGTACCTTATTTTTACATAAGGAGTTGCGTTTCATCTTGTAACGTGGCATCACCGTAGCCGTACGTTACACACTGCTTGAGTGAATAGCTGGAGTTTATCTTGCCTTCTGTTTAAACTCTTGAGTCGTTTCGTAGTTACACCTTTGCTTTGCTTTCACTCGTTCGAAAAGAAGATAATTCCAATGGGAGACTTCCAGGACTTGCGTTCAGTCATTCTGCAGTAGACAGAGGTAATGTGTTCCAATCTCAGCGTCTACGAATGTGTTGAATTTTAATTCTTTAGTGTTTCAATTGCATCTGATTCTGAATTTAACATCATTTGTAAATAGCAAACACGTTTCAGAATATTTTGTTTTGCTTTATTTCCTTCATTTACGTTTGTTTTGTGATTCATCTTTTTTCTTTGTTTTACATATCGTTCTGTATTTTTTCATTTGCGATTTCATTACTCGTTATGGTTAACTTTCGGGAGAACGAATTGTTAAGAATAACGTGCAGTGATATTACTGAAATTAATTGGAGGATCCTAGAAAAAGTAAAGTAATTGCTAAAAAGCATCATAATTCATATTTTGTGTTTCAGTGTTGGAAGCGAAATAACCCGGAGTCTAAAGGGATCAGAAACTCAGTCGCTGTAGGATCCGTTCAAAGTTTTACCGAAAGAAGAACAAATAGAAAGCTCATAAGATTATCGGGTGCTCGGAAGTTGTGGAACCCCTAGCTGTCATAGAGCAGTTAAATTATGGAAGTTATTCAATCTTCAATGACACGCTGGATCATAGGGGGTGCAGCCTTGATTACCTGTAACTGAACCCAAGTTTGTTAATTAAAGAAGGTAAAAATCTCTTGTCTAGATATTCTCAACCTGCTCATATAGCGGTCCGGAAAAAAAACCTTCACGTGTACCATCATGTGACAATGTGTACATACATACATACACACACACAGGCGCACACCCACACACACACACACACACACACACATATATATATATAATAATATATATATATATATATATATATATATATATACACGTATATTCTCGAAGTCGAAGGGAAAAGGCACCGTTGCTTGCTGGGCCTTGAGTAAACTTATGTTTTTAGTCTTATTACTTATGCTGTTGAGGTATGTCCTGTTCCTATTCCTCCTGTTATTAATTTGTCTTGTAATTTGTGTACGTATCGATGTTTTAATGCGATTTTTTGTAAGATGGTTTTTTAATCATTGCAGCCTTTAAAATGTGTCGAAAGCAACTGTCCTGAAACGTCGGCATAATGAACTGATGTAACAAGGGTGCTTTTGCCTTCGCCTCTGAGATTGTATCCTGAGTGTAGACATCACCCTAACATTGGATATACATGTATATATATACACATGTATATATACATATATATATATACACACACACACACACACACACACACACACACACATATATATATATATATATATATATATATATATATATATATATATATATATATGAACTGTTAAAATTAATCTTAGCTGACATATTCTGACAGGATTTCTGCAGATATCGGTGAAGGGATTTCAGTCCCTATAAGGTCTCGACTTGGAACACGTGTCCGGAAGCATTAAATCCAGTAGTTCAACCGCTGTGCTGAGAAGTTATAAAGTTCTTTACAGAACGTAAAAATGTAACATACCTGTCGTAGTAAGAAATATTTCCAATACTGGAGAGTAGTATCTGACTTTCGCAGGGATAATTGCAATGCTTACGATATGGAATTTATTCCTAGTCTCAGTTAACTGGTGTGCTCAGAGGTTCGTAACAAGCCTCTTATATGCTTTAACAACCTGCCGCGCTCTTGCTAGCATGAGGACCGGCCAGATACTTGACTTGTGAAATAAACATACCCATGTTAACACAACTCGCTGTCACATAATTAGCAACTTTTATTTTTTCCCCAGTCTCTGGATATGTGAATATGAGCGCAAAATAATAATCAGTCCTCAACAGCCGGGTTTCAAAAGGGCCTTAGGTAACTTCAAGTGATGTAGTTAGTAGTAGTAGTAGTACTACCACTACTAACTACTAGTAGTTAAGTACTAGTACTAGATACTCTAGTTTTTTTCATCTGTCCATCCGCCTGTGGTGTTTTTGTATGGTAACACTGCGTCCGGGCTTTAGATAGTTACGCTAATTGTAAGTTTTAGGTAAATAAAAGGATATCTGGGTGTACATTTGTAACTGAAAAGTGTTTTAATAATTTACTGTATACGAATTACACCGTTAATATTCGAAATAGGATATTATTATAATCGTTGAATGTAAGCTGAATGTAACTATCTAAACGCCCGGGACGCAGTGTTACCATACAAAAACACCACATGCGGATGGACAGATGAAAAAAAAACAGAGTATAATAGTAGTATACTAGTACTAATAGTAGTAGTACTATAGTACTAGTTGTAGTAATGATAGGTCAGCTGTGCTTCAAAAGACGATAGACCTAATTCAACTCTGTTGAGATGTAGGTTGTCTGTCCAATTCGAAATTTCAAGCGTCGAAATGAACCCATTCTTGCTTATGCTTTGAGGCCGCTGGATTTCGCTTACATATGTACATGTTTGTTTGAAATGTACGGATCTTATGTTTATGGAAGCAAGTTGAATGAAATAAAGAAGGAATATTTACCCGTAAAGTCATAAAAACTTACGAAATTATCCTTCAACACGGCCAATTCAGTACTGGCAGTGAATATCATATCTGTAAATTCCATTGCGAATATGGCAGCCAGCCAATATGTCTCTGATGAAATGCAGTTGGTTGTAAACGACATTCTAATAGACACCGGAATTCTGTCTGGTTTAGCTGCCTGATTGCGACACTGACAAGGGACCATCGGCATGGCAAGTTCCATTAGAGCGCTAATTCGCTCTAATGCCGAATTCCTCCTTAATTGCTGCCCTCATTGCCACCTTTGGACATTTTGTATTAGCAAACAAGGCACTCTCTTTTTTTAATTTGTATCTCTTTTCACCTGACATCACATTCTGTTTTTAATTCATCACCCACTCAGATTATCTTTTCACACTCACACCCACACACTACACACATACACACACACACGCAGCAACGTTGCACCCACCCAGACACACACACACACACACACACTCATATTCACACTCACGCGTGCTATTTAAGCGAGTATAATATTTTTGTCCCCTTATTTACAAAACTATAAGATTACCTGTTTTTTTTTTTGTCTTTGCGAATTCATGTCGAGGCCCAATTTGAATAGAACGAAAAGGCGATCTACCTATCCTTTATTCATTTATTTTTTTATCCGAGTATATCTCAGATTTACTCATAATGCCATAGGTATCATCTGTACTGTAAAAAATTATCTCCTTTGCTATAAAATGTACCATATTCGACATGGGACGTATTATTATTATTATTATTATTATTATTTATTTATTTTTTTTTTGCGTAGACTGGGAGAATCTTGACTGAAATATCTGGGATTATGTGATAGGATTTCATCTGAATATTTGCATGTTTTTTTCTCTAAACCTTATTCTATATGACATACCGTATGGCACTCAAAGAGTTTGAAGCTTCATGTTCAGTGTGGTGAGCAGTTGTTTGATTAGATGCCATTCTTCAATTTTTACGATTTCTGATACAAAAATTGAGGGGAGAATTGAACTGCATCTGTGAGAACTAATAGTTTGGCAAGTTTCATTTGTTAAGGGGTGCTTTCAGATTTGGCTAGGTACACTTGTTAAGGTGTGGTTTAGGCTTATTGCCCCCCCCCCCTCCCCCACATCATATCATAAAAATAAAACTTTGCATTATTCTTGCTGAACCCAAGTTGAGTATAATGTCTTACTCTACATCTTTAATATCTTTCAGGACAACATTATCGTATGTTACAATAATCATACTATAATGGGCGTAATGTCTGTCTGTCTGTCTGTTATTCAATCACGGCCAAACGGTTGGTCAGATGGGCATGAAACTTGGCAGGGTGTTTTATGGTGGGGACCCTTAAGATGGTTTGTAATGGGGTTTCATCCAACCCTTTGTAGGGGGTGGGGGTGAGAAGGGATTCCCTGAAACGGAGCTGTTTCTGGCCGTGAAACAAGGCTGGTTATTCCCGTGGACTTAGTTACTTTACGAATTTTCATACATAATTTCTGTACAACTTCCCTGGAGAAAGTCGCGAATATTTCAGCTCGGACACAATAGAAGATGAAAATTATCATCAATATCCGCAAGATTTTTTGAATAACTTAAATCCATTGGGACTGCCAGTGCACAAAATAACACTGAAGAAGTACTGCCCGGTAATGTTGCTTCAGAATTTTGATCCTGCCAATGGACATTGCAACAGAACGAGGTACACCATTATGGAGCTAAACTCCCACGTTATCGAAGCAGTGATAGCAACGGGCCTACACAACGGAAATGTCTGTTCATCCCCGGATTCCTCTGATGCCTTCGGACAACCAGTTTCTGTTCCAGTTATGGCGCAGGCAGTTCCCCATCACCTGGCCTTCTCATTCACTGCAAACAAGTCGCAGGGCCAGACTTTGGATTGTGTTGGTGTGTTTCTGCCGTCAACCATGTTCACGCATGGCCAACTGTATGTGGCGATGAGCAGAGCAACTGACTCTGCCAACTTGAAATTAAGTTGTGGGATAAACTGATAATATTGTGTACAAAGAGGTTCTGTAGTAGGTATGTATAAAAATCGCCCTTATTTTGATATTGCTGAACAAATAGTACATATAAATTTTTCACTTCTGCACCCGTATTTTATCACCCATCGTAGTGGGTAAGTTTGCTAGTAACGATAATAACAATAATGCTTAGAAATTCACAATCTATTGAAAAACAATCTGTAATAAAAAACTAGTTTATTTTACACAGTAATATAGTTTTCTATATAATTGTGACTTTTTATTACACAATAATAATGTCTTTACCATAATTTCCTCAGTCTACTCAGCTGTAAATGAGTACCTATTCCTGGCGGGGTAGGGTCCAGCTATGGGTTAAATAGCAAAAACTCAGCGATGATGGAAAGAAATTAAGGATTAAACGACAACGATGTAAATAGAACCTCTGGCAACAGAGGAGCTTCGTCCGGCAGCCAGGTATTCAGCCCAATTGAAGGGGAAGACGGTCAGGTACTTGGAGGTCGTCATCCAACAACTGACCACCACAACGACAGTAACCAACAACCAGAGACTGGAACTACAGAAGCAAACCAGAGGAAGAAATGGACAAGAGAAGAAAATAAGGATATGGAGATGCTGCATCAGAAGCAACTGGATGGAGAGAGGATATAGAGAAGGTTGGTCAACATCTGGAATGAGAGGGATAACACCCCGCAAACAGAGCAGAGGCTGGCTGACCAAGTAAGGAACATAAAGAAAAAGAACTGGCTCTCCCCAACAGAAAGAGAGGAATTGGAAAGTGAAATGACACACAGCAACGAATTACAAGAAGACGAACTGAGAGACGACGTCACAGAAGACAAAACAGGGATGATGAGGTATCAAACAACGACATACGAAGAAACACCAACGAAGTAACAGACAGGACAGAATGGGTAGAAAAGATCAGACAATGGATGAAGCCAGATACAGAGAGAACAAAGATCCCCTCCATGAAAGCCTACAACACCAAGAAATTAAGGGAGAAAACAAGTGAGGTCAATGAAATAATGAGACTAATACACACCACCAATATCACAGAAACAAATAACTTGACATATGCAAGAGCAAGATTAGTAGCAGAACTGATGGGGATACGAACACCAACACCACCAGCACAACCAACCCAACAGAAACCAAAACAGCAACCTCCTTGGAAAAGGCGCCTGGAAAAGCAAATCATGGTGATGAGATCTGACTTGAGTAAACTGAAAGAGATGGCAGAAAAAAAGCTAAGAAGCAAGAAAACAAGGGAGGAACTGAACGAGAAATACAAAGTACAGGAGAGGGGACTAAACAGCACAATAGAAGATGTAAAACAGAGGCTTAAGGCCAAACCAAAGCACATAAGATCCAACGGTACATGAACAGGAATAAGGGATACCAACAGAACAAACTATTCGGAAACAACCAGAAAAGACTATACAGCCAACTAAGAGGGGAAGACAATCACCAAGAAATTCCTGAAGCCGAATCAAGTAAGAGACTCTGGGAAAAACATCTGGAATAATCCGGTATCACATAACAAACATGCAACATGGCTCCAGGAAGTCAAGGCTGAAGCAACAGGGAGAATAAAATAAACATTCACTGACATCACGACAGACACAGTCAGACACCAACTAAAGAAAATGCCCAACTGGAAAGCCTCAGGTCCCGATGAAGTCCATGGATACTGGCTCAAAAACTTCAAGTCCCTACACCCAAGAATAGCAGAACAACTCCAGCATAGTATCACAAATCACCATGCACCCAAATGGATGACCACAGGAAGAACATCCTTAGTCCAGAAAGACAAGAGTAAGGGAAATATAGCCAGTAACTACAGTCCTATCACCTGCCTACCAATAACGTGGAAGTTACTAACAGGTATCATCAGCGAAAGGCTATACTACTACCTAGAGGATACAAACACCATCCCCCACCAACAGAAAGGCTGCAGAAGGAAGTGTAGGGGCACAAAAGACCAGCTCCTGATAGACAAAATGGTAATGAAGAACAGTAAGAGAAGGAAACACCAACCAACCTGGCATGGATAGACTATAAGAAAGCCTTCGACATGATACCACACACATGGCTAATAGAATGCCTGAAAATATATGGGGCAGAAGAAAACACCATCAGCTTCCTCAAAAATACAATGCGCAACTGGAATACAATACTTACAAGCTCTGGAATAAGACTAGCAGAGATTAATATCAGGAGAGGGATCTTCCAGGGCGACTCACTGTCCCCACTACTCTTCGTAGTAGCCATGATTCCCATGACAAAATTACTGCAGAAGATGGATGCTGGGTACCAACTCAAGAAAAGAGGCATCAGAATTAACAATCTGATGTTCATGGACGACATCAAGCTGTATGGTAAGAGCATCAAGGAAATAGATACCCTAATCCAGACTGTAAGGATTGTATCTGGGGACATCAGGATGGAGTTTGGAATAGAAAAATGTGCCTCAGTCAACATACAAAAGGGCAAAGTAACAAGGACTGAAGGGATAAAGCTACAGATGGGAACAACATCAAACACATAGATGAGACTGGATACAAATACCTGGGAATAATGGAAGGAGGTGATATAAAACATCAAGAGATGAAGGACACGATCAGGAAAGAATATATGCAGAGACTCAAGGCGGTACTCAAATCAAAACTCAATACTGGAAACATGATAAAAGCCATCAACACATGGGCAGTGCAGTAATCAGATACAGCGCAGGAATAGTGGAATGGACAAAGGCAGAACTTCACAGCATAGGCCAGAAACGCAGGAAACATATGGACAATATACAAAGCACTACACCCAAGAGCAAATACGGACAGACTATACATAACACGAAAGGAAGGAGGGAGGGGACTACTAAGCATAGAGGACTGCGTCAACATCGAGAACAGAGCACTGGGGCAATATCAGTGAAGACGAGTGGCTCAAGAGTGCATGGGAAGAAGGACTAATAAAAGTAGACGAAGACCCAGAAATATACAGAGACAGGAGAAAAGACAAGCAGAACAGAGGACTGGCATAACAAACCAATGCACGGACAATACATGAGACAGCCTAAAGAACTAGCCAGCGATGACACTTGGCAATGGCTACTGAGGGGAGAGCTCAAGAAGGAAACTGAAGGGATGATAACAGCGGCACAAGATCAGGCCCTAAGAACCAGATATATTCAAAGAATGATAGATGGAAATAACATCTCTCCCATATGTAGGTAGTGCAATACGAAAAATGGAACCATAAACCACATAGCAAGCGAATGTCTGGTACTTGCACAGAACCAGTACAAAAAGAGGCATGATTCAGTAAAAGCCCTCCACTGGAGCCTGTGCAAGAAACATCAGCTATCTTGCAGTAATAAGTGGTACGAACACCAACCTGAAGGAGTGATAGAAAACGATCACGCAAAGATACTCTGGGACTATGGTATCAGAACAGACAGGGTGATACGTGCAAATAGACCAGACGTGACGTTGATTAAAAAAATCAAGAAGAAAGTATCACTCTTTGATGTCGCAATACCATGGGACACCAGAGTTGAAGAGAAAGAAAGGGAAAAAATGGATAAATATCAAGTCCTGAAAATAGAAATAAGGATATGGGATATGCGCCTAGAAACGGCGCACTTAGTAAGACAAGTGATGGACTCCTAAGAAGGCAGGATGCAACCCGGAACCCCACACTATAAATACTACCCAGTCGAATTAGAGGACTGTGATAGAGCAAAAAAAAAAAAAAAAAAAAAAAAAAACAAAAAAAAAAAAAAAAAAAAAAAAGTAAATAATAATAATAATAATAACCTTCCTGTGTAACAGTCCGATATGCTGTTAGAAATAATTTAAGTTCCTAAAGGTTTACGATAACAACCTTTGTCTTCTCGTCCATTGCCGTTTATTGTGGTTATACTGCATAACTGCTACTCAATGGGCTTCGTTAATTCTTGGTGTGGCTCAGGGTGTCGAGTATTTTAGTTTTCATTAACTCGGGGAATAAACTATGATTATTAGCACCCGTAAACAAGTAAAATATGCGCCGAAGTTTCTTCGGCGAAATCGAGTTTTCTGGACAACGTATAATGTTGTATAAAACCATCAACTATGACCGGCAGCTCACCAGTTGCTCACCAGATGAGGTAGAGTGAGGGTGCACCCCCTGATTCCGAAAAGTGCTGCCAAATGCGAGACCTATGGCTAACTTTGACCTTGAAGTAAAACTTCATAGGCTAATTTAGTATGTTTGATGATTGGAGGGTAGATGATCAAAATACCACGTTTGCAGCCCTCTAGCCTCAGTAGGTTTTTAGATCCAAGGACGGACAGTCAGTCAAAGTGTGGACAATAGTTTTCTTTTACAGAAAAGCAAAGATCTGGATAGTTTATTAAGCTTCTCAGAGACATGGTTGGCCACTTATCACTCCTGGGAAGAGAAAAGACTTGTCTTATTACCGTAAGTATCGAGTAAATAAAGACTTCCTCCATTACTTCGCACCTGTGTAACAGTTCACTGACGTTCAGTGGTCGAATTCGATACAATGCATAGCTATGAAATGCTGCTGTTGTAAGCATTGTCGGGTCTCTTGTGATTCACATTACGTTTATAAAAAAAAAAAAAGAATTTTGTCTCCAAAAATTGCAATTGTTGTAACTGGTAAAGTATCCCAGGATCGTCGGTTACTTTTATCTTCCCATTAAGATGCAACCCAAGGATTTACGGATAGTATTTATGAAAGTCGATGCTCAGTCTATGCTGTTTATATTTCAAGATTTTATTTTTTCATAGACTTTGATAATAATAATAATAATAATAATAATAATAATAATAATAATAATAATAATAATATAATAATAATAATAATAATAGCATGAGTCTTGAAATGGAGTAACAAATCTATTGTTATGTATATATGTTACATATATTTAAAGATAAACTGTACAGAAAGCTTTCGGGAGACTGTTAGATTGAAAAGGGGAACTGAACAGTTTCCAGAAGACTTTGTGTGGCCTACAGATTAATCTGTAAATATATGTACATATCCAATAATAATAATAATAATAATAATAATAATAATAATAATAATAATAATAATAATAATAACAACTTAAGAGAAAATAAAACTTACTTTTCCGTCGTTCAGCATAGCTCTAGAATTAACTTGGAAGGAGAAAAGAAATATCAGGTATAAAATAATGTTAAAAAATAGGGCAGGAATATTAATAGCTTATACTCTGTTTTTTTCCATCTGTCCACCGCGTGTGGTGTTTGCGTATGGTAACACTGCGTCCCGGGCTTTAGATAGTTACATTTAGCTTACATTCAACAATAATGATATCCTATTTCGAATATTAACGGTGTAATTCGCATACAGTAAATTATTAAAACATTTTTCAGTTGCAAATCTACGCCCAGATATCCTTTTATTTACCTAAAACTTGCACATAGCGTAACTATTTAAAGCCTGGGACGCAGTGTTACCATGCAAAACATCACAGGCGGATGGACAGATGAAAAGAAAACAGAGCATAGTCATCCGACAATATACTGAATCTACCGAACGAATCTTGCCAGGAGGAACTTTTGGTCGGTTTTTGCGGAGAGAGAAAAATAGTCATGATTACTTAGCTCCGCTTCTGTATTTTCTGTTTCTTCCAACAGCTTGACAAGATAAAAGAGGGTGTTCTCCTCGCTCTCCAGTAGACAAAAGAGGAGAATTTCTAGTCTCGGGTCTGCAATCAGCGTTCTTTGATAACGAAATCGATAGCATGGTGGATATCAGGCTCTATAATTATGCGAAGTTCCTTCTGAATTGCTGCTCGTGCTTCATTTCGACTGGAAACACATCTTCTGTTTGGCAAATGATGCCACCTCCACTTAACTACCCGTTTTTGTCTGTCCGTCCGTCCCCAAATCTAAAAAAAGAACTACTGAGGCTAGAGGGCTGCAAATTGGTAGTTTGATCATCCACCCTCCAATCATCAAACACACCAAATTGCAACCCTCTAGCCTCGGTAGATTTTTTCCCCCCACTTAATTAATGTTAGCCATGGATCGTGCTTCTGGCAGCGCTTTCCGGAGCCATTGGACGCACCCTCATTCTACCCCATCTGGTGAGCAACGGGAGAGCTGCCCGGGCGGTCATTCGCATTATACGTTGTACAGAAAATTCGATTGTGCCGAAGTTACTCGTTTTGATTTGTTTTACGTTCTTTCCTTAATCCTATCAGACATCAAATAAACTGTCTTGTCTGTCGTAGTTAAGAAAATAATACGAGGACATTACTTGTCTGTGCTCTGCATTACATTTCAGTTTTTTTTGGATCGTAGAAGATCGTTGAAAATAAGTTTTGTCTTTCGTGAATAGCTTTTGGTTTAATGAAATTTCCATATCTCCAATTACACAAAGGAAAAAACATGTTAATATTACAAGGTATCAACTTGTCAAACACTTTTTTATGAAAATAAAACTTGGAACTACAGTAGTGACTGAGGTTTGTGGAAGTTTCTGAAATATTTCGTTAAATTAAAAACTTAGAGAACGGTGTCATATCGCGTTAATGAAGCTGCATTTTGACGCAAAAAAAACTTTTCAGCTCTTAATAAAAAGGATTTATCATTACTTTTGTGCCGACCGAGTTGCTTGTGTTGTGCAATGATCGAAGACCAACATAATAACAAGTTCGATGACACCCCACGCTCTTCATTTTAAATAAAAACACTTTTAGTAATAAGTCTCATGTCGAAGTAAGTAAGGTCTCAATAATAAAAGCTAAAAGGAAAAAACCTAACATGCAAGAATAACAGTTGTAATCGCGTATTATTCTCCTGAAAAAAGAACCCAACTTCATGATTCTTTGTAAGTAATATTACCACCAATAATACTGATATAATAAAGAGTTCGAATGACGGTTCTTATATGAAGGAATTTCCTAACAGACCAGGGCACGAAAAGGACAGGAAGAGAAGGATCCTATGACGGGGGAAAAGAAAATCTAATTTTGTCTGTAATTCTCTCCTATTGGTAGTATTTGGTCACGTGCTGGAGACTCATTTGTCTCGTGCCACCACTTCTTATCCTTTACTTTCGGGAAAATCATTAATCTTCGAATTGTACGGTTCGGCGACTCTTTCTTTGTCTGTCTGTTTGTCTCTCCTGTCAGGCTCTCTCGGTTGCTCTTGCTTCCTTGATACCTGACTGAACTCATCAGTCCTTGAAGAGCCAGGTCCCTCTATGATGGTGAGGTTCAACAGCACACATTTTCATTCATCTTTATTTTCTTTTATTCATCTCCACTGCGATGGATAACGAAGTGGATTCGTGGAATTAATGCAAAAAAGACAAGCACTAGGGTAGCTTCAGCCATTCAGCACCAAAGGAAGTTTATAGAGGGAGTTGAAGTGGTTGGACAGCAGGATAGACCTAGGAAAAATACGAGATGAGGTCTTAGTCTTCTTCTTTCCCACCGTTATTCGTACATTAAGGGGTCGGTTGCCTGATGCGCCTTCTCCACTCATCAGGCATGGTTTATTGTTTGGCAAAGGGGGTTTTTACGACCGCATGCCCTTGCTGTCATCAACCACAGTTAAGTTGGCCTAGCCTTTTATTAAAACGTACAACTGTAAGGCAGCAGTTTATTTAGTTATTGGCGGTGGGCCTAGCCTTTTACTAAAGGTAAGACAGCAAGGCAGCAGCTATCCTTTTATTCGCCTTTTATGACATGCAGGACCTACGGTGGTAGTATTCTTACACCTCTACCATATGATTTAAAATATGAGATGAAGTACTAGGATGCAAAAGCAGAACTGGAGAAAGCCCTATAGTTTCATTATGAAGTAATAGTTAACGGGTTGGATGACAAGGCTACAGAAATGAAGCATGAATGAGGGTAAAATGACTAAAAAGTGGGCGCAGATAGGAACCGCAGGGATACTGCAAGCACCCTTTGTAATGCCTAAAGTGCTCCTGGTGAGGTCTTTGTCAGCACTACTTCCCCACGGGAACAGCAGTAGAGTATTATGTGTATGCATGTGTATCTTGAGGTTTGCGTAAATAGTGTTTCGAAACACTGAAGGGTTATATGCGTTGAGGTATAGCTGACCTTTGATAATAATGGAAAATACTGTTGAAGTGTCTTAGGGACGGACTTCACGATCCGTCGGAGTCGAGGAAGAATCAAGAAGTATCATCTTGGTGCGGAACCACGTAGGGAATTTGTGCACCTTACGAGGTGCACTGCAATCATTACAAATGGGGCTTGCAGTGTCCTCTTGGCCCCCTAGCTGCATCCACTTTGTAGACTTTTGCTTGATGTCAGTTCCTGCTACTTTTGTTCAGTCTTATTGTCAAAACTTCTCTAACTATTACTTCTTAGGGCAACTGTCGGTGTTTTCCCCAATTCCGCCTTTTGAGCTTGATCTCTTTCTTGATCTCTTCATCTTGCTGTGTGATCTCTCGAGCTTTCTCTTTCAACCACCGTCTTAAGCGCTGAAAGGCCAAAAGTGCCTCAGTCCTTGGCTTGACAGCATCAATGCATAAATCACTCAATCAAATCTTTATGTGATGAACCCGATATGATCGACTCGTGTTTGAAGAGACCCACATAGCCCTCACCAGGGAAGACGATTCTATGTGAAATTCATTCATTCTAAAAGCGACCACAGGAAAACTTTTCTCATGGCTGCCCTTTACTTGGACGTGTGAACAGAGAGCTTACTTCTGTTCTGCACAAACTTCTGAGTTTCTTTCGGCGGTTTGTAAACATCTGGGTGGGACCATAAATTCTTCCTACCCAGCTCCTTAGTTTCCCAAACTTTTAAATTAGGCTTTTTCTTTAAGCCGTCTGAAGCCTCGCGTTTCTTGTACATATTTGTAAGATCTTTTCATTTTCTGTGTTTGAGGATGTTTCACTTTGTTTAAGGGTTGGGCTTCCTAAGAAGTGTTTATTCCGTTAAGACACTGGCTGGGTGGTTAACCTGCGCTCTCTGGGTGTTTATTGCATTCCTTTTTCACTCTGATCTTTTTTACGTAATATGGTTTCAATTTATTCCGCAAACCTACTGAGTGATTAATCCTTATTGTAATCATATAGTCTTAGATACTGTTCATTTTGGCAGCCTATACATTACCCACATCACGTTTAGTTATACTTCTCATATGCATCAGAAAAATATTAGCGAAAAAATAAAAATGGGTTCAATGTCAACGTTTTCTCTCTTCATTCAGCACAAAAAAAAAAAAAAAATCACGTTCAATCCACCACGTATCTTTTATCTTACACTCACACATTTGAACCTGACCCTGCCCTTTTTATTTTGTTATGCTTTCTCATATGTTATAAAAGGGAAGTATTAATTGGAAAATTCTCCAGTGCAGAAGTAAGAGTGAAAATGGCCGTTCATCGAAATTGCAGATTACAATTTTCCCTACTGTTGAAGAATCTAGAACGTGGCAATTTCGCCGAAGTTATGAAAAATTTGTCGTCAAGATAATTCCCAACTAATTAGAATTCCTATGAAATATCCCGCAGAATTCTTTCTCAGAAATATTTTCCTTCATGCAAAGGTCTAATTAGTAATTACGTGGGAATGTCGAGCATAAATCTGGAGTCTCCTCCCTCCGTGTTGGGAACACGCAACTGGACTTATGATCCCTCTTGAATTATATTATGGTCTGGCGGCATTCGATTTCCCTCCGCTGCTCAGGATATCAACCTCCAAGTCTGCGAGGTAGATTCTTTTCTAGAATATCCTCTCTCTCTCTCTCTCTCTCTCTCTCTCTCTCTCTCTCTCTCTCTCTCTCTCTCTCTCTCTCAATGGAGTGAATTAATCAATATGTGATGTCCTGACTAATATGCACCATGAAAGTGGTTGAATATTATTCTAAATGACGTGTATTCCTTTTTATATAAAATGCACTGGAGAGGAGGAGATTTAAAATTTCGATTCGTGAAGAATGACTGAACATTGGAGAAACGTAGAAAACATTAACTTTAACAGATTAGAATTTTCATTGACTGACCAATGAAATAAAAAGTAACTTTTCGAATGAAGATATTTGTAACAACGCAAAATATGAGGCCACGAACGTATGATTTAGTGCCGTGTTCAACAGTTGAACCCAGAAAGCTATTCCTCTCGTTTTGTTAACAAGGTGATTAAGTAATCATCAGAACTGTGCCTTTCCCTTTATCGGTTTCATCTAATGTCTCTGCATTGTTGATAAGTCAGATGGGAATACATTGCTTGTCATCATTCTTTCTGTGCCATCAAATTATCTCTTTCCCATAAATTCTTTTTGGAGAAATAGGAGGAATGTTATTTTAAGGTGAAAAATCCATAAAACTGAAACCTCCTCAAGAGAATCCGCTTGCGCTGATTTGCAACATGGTCTATCATGAATTTCTTAGTTTCACGAGAGAGAGAGAGAGAGAGAGAGAGAAGAGAGAGAGAGAGGAGAGGAAAATCTGTTTATGACCGTTCCGTTAAACCGTAGTGTGTTCTGTTGCCTTGCAGTGCATTAAATACATGAGAGTTAGTCGACTGTTAAACGTGGCAGCTTTGTTTGAAATAGGCATGGCTAGAAATATTTACAGTGTTTGTGTGAATATGTGTGTATATTCCGACAGGAGCGATACCATTATCACTTAAGAGCAAGCTCCAGGACTTCCGACTTCAATGTGGAAAGTGATTTGCAAGGAAAGCTTTATGGTTACTCGATCGTCTGAGTAATCAGTGCTTTAGTCAACATGACCTCTGGAAAGGCTGATGGTCGGAAACCCAGGTTCCTTGA
>NC_087204.1:87926685-87959335 GCF_015104395.2 Macrobrachium nipponense
ATCAATTAAAAACTTCAAATAAGGAAAGGTTCCTGAAACGGATGGAATTAAAAGTGAGATGCTTGACGCAAGGTCGAGAATATTTGTTATTTTGATTTATTCAGGTAAAATTGTTTGGGGGAAGTTCAGACGTATTGATTCACAATTTTATCAACGATATGCGGGATGTGCAACATAGGACTTTGACTCAGTAGTAAAACCTAATTCTACACATGGAAGAAGGTGCTTGGAGACGATGTATACTAAGAAAAGTTGTATGTTTGTAGTTGAATCGAAACCAAATCAATACTACGCTGCCCATTGCAGTTTGGTAATTCCCATTGTGTTTCTGTCAACATATGAAGTGAAATTATTTATACATGACAATAAACAGAACGTTTCAGTTGCAATTGGCTTTGAAATTAGTCACAGGAAGACTGGAGTCAGATGCCTCATCCGTTGTGTGAAGACGAGATGAAATTAACTTCAGATCGTAAATTTGCAAGTAAATCTGTCGCAACTCGATGTTTCAGATTCTGAAAAATATCTCACCTCGACAGAGAAATTCACATAATAACCATCGGAAATGAATGACTAAAGTAGATTCACATCAACCGTGCATTTGATGTCTAGGCCAGTCCCTTATGTTTCACCTCTCCTGAGGTATACGTCTTTCAGGAGAGGTGGAACATACATCCTGCCTATGTTACCTCTCGAGAGAGACTGGGAGTTTTCCAGTCCTGTGATTGGCTTATCAACAGCCAATCAGGAACGTCGTCAAGGGACTGGCCTAGACATCAAATGCATGGTTGAAGTTCTACTATAGTCCTCATTTGGTTGTTGTTTTGCTCAGAAGTCCTTGCCAGACGACTTGTACGTTGCACCAGTTTGCCACATCTCCGGCCTTCATGAGGTAAGAGCCCATACTTTTATAAAACAGCTTCATTTAAATCTAGCCGACGAGGTATTTTACTAAAAATGAAGTTAACACATCCCAGCATGATAACGCAATGTCAATTTTTATGATCCCCTTCACAAGTGTAAGGATAATCTAACTGTAACAATAAACTTATTTCTGGCTATTCCAGTCGTCCACTGGCAGATATGTGGAATACTGAGAGCGATGAAATCAAATAGACCCGTGGGCAAAGAAACGCTTTTCTTGTTTGGTTCTACCTGCTTTAGTCGCATTCTACTACAGCAACTGGTCCGCTGTGCTTCAACTGGGGTTGATAATTGGGCAGCTCATACCTTCATTGTACTACGTCGGCATCAAACATTTATTCAGCGACGAAATAAACCAATCTTCGCCATACGAACGTGAACGAGAACAGTAGAATTCGTTTTCCTTCGTTACTTATATCAATCTGTGAACACAGGTAACTATATAGTACAACAAAAAAAACCCACTTATTTTAGTAAATAGAACGAAATAAACCCGAATCAAATGCAAATCAGAATTCATGAATGCAATCGCTTCAGTATGGTTCAGAGCTCAGAGCGTGTATTAGACCTGTAAATTCCATTGTTAATATGGCAGCCAGCCAATATGTCTCTGATGAAATGGAGTTGGTAGTAAACGACATTCTAATAGACACCGGAATTCTGTCTGGTTTAGCTGCCTGATTGCGACACTGACAAGGGAGCATCGGCATGGCAAGATCCATTAGAGCGCTAATTCGCTCTAATGCCGAATTCCTCCTCCAATTGCTCCTCCTAATTTCCTAATTGCCACTTTTGGACATTTTCTATCGGCAAACAAGATTTTATTTATTTATTTTTTTTGCAATTACTTTGTATCTGTTTCAAATTACTATCGCTTATACTGTTATTGTTTCATCACCTTCTCAGACTATTTTTCCAGAAAAACATATACGCTGATTTCAACTTTTTTTTTTTCTTTTTTCTTTTTTTGAACCTTAATCTATCTGTGCATGATTCATAGACAAGCAGCTTTGGCACAAACAATTTCTATTATGACGACAACCCTTATCAATTTAACGACCTCATCTGAGACTTTTGTTACTTCACATTTTCTCTATCCACCTCAGAATCTTAGCATCCTTTATGTTTATGTACTATTCTTACTTTCCATTTCTTTACTTAGTTTTTATGGCCACCGTTCAAACCCCTCATCTCCGCAGGCGATAATTGGATACACTTTAAGCCACTCCTCTTCTCACAATTGTATCCATCATATTGCTGTTTCATCAACTCGGTCAACCCTTGATTTTGCAATATATTTTTCATATTTTTGTATAAATTTTATCAAGTATAGTTTCTTTATATACTGTATTCTCCAAAGTCAAGAGCGGTATAGAACACATTTTCACAATCTCTCCCCTTCTCAAATATTTTAGCTACTATGTCTACCACCTACACTATTCCTTTTTGCCATTAACGTTCCTAACAATAGCCCAAACTACCAAGTACAACTCCAGTTCGCCGTCTTCAAACGCCCAGCAGGATACCAGGTTCAGTGACCAAGCTTTTTTTCTTGCACTCAGTCTTTCACCCTTATAGACCTTGACACTTGCAATTGCAACTTTTCCTGCTGACACCCAACATTCCCGAGAACAACACATTTGTATTCTTTCACCGCTCCTTTCACAGCCTTGGGTCTCAAGATCCTCTGGACTGGACACTGCAGCTCGTGCTTATCCAACTAAATAAAATAAAATACCCAGTTAAATTTATATTCTAATTTTTACATATTTATTTTACTGACTTTCCATTGGCTGGAATTCATATTTGCTTGATTTTTTTTTTTAGGGGGGGGTGTTAAGATTCCATACTAAAAGTGCAAAATATCAAAGAAAAAGTCTGACTTCGTGTGAGAGATAGATAACGATTCTCGAATAAAAATGTGTTCAGTCATCAAATGAAACAAAAATTTTAAAAAAGTGTAAGACCTGAACATTTTCATTTTTCTTCGTTAAGGAAAACATTTCCGTTTTATTTTTGCCTCTAAGTTCAGGTCTTCATTTCATTTACAATGGCTCATATCCTTCATTTTGTCGTGTATGTATGAATAAAGAGATAAACCATTATCTTCATTTGGATTTAAATAATGTAATATTGTTGATGTCACAAATGCGTGATTAGGAATATAATGATAATGTTGTGTATATATATATATTATATATATATATATATATATTATATATATATATATATATATATATATATACATATATATATATATATATATACAGCATATACGTGATATATATACACAGAGGTATACGTCTCTAAATATAGTATATATACACAAGTGTATATATATCTGTGTGTGTGCATATATTTAGATTTATATATGTATATATATATATATATATATATATATATATATATATGTATATATATATACTATATATATATACTATATATATATATATATATATATATATATACATATATATATATATATATATATATATATATATATATAAATATGTATGTGTCCATATATTTACATATAATACGACCTCGTACCATTTGAAAATCTCAAGAATAACTAGAAAAATATTTTTGAAAAAACCTCGCTTTGAAAATCAAAGCCTTAAATCAGAAGACACATGAAATGGATATTGGAGTACGGATGACCTCTATGATGTACGAGTCATTAAATATTCCTTCATTTTTTTTCTTTGAGATTTTCGCCCATCATTAACTATAAGTTTTATTTCCTGAAACCCAGTATTTTGTTTAAAGGAAATGCTTTAGTTAAGGAAAGAATCTGGAAATTGGAACGAACGAAAAAAAGAATTAATGGAATGGGTCCCAGGATGGAAAGTAACACTAAGGTTTTTTTTTTCAGGGGTTGAAAAACCTTTCAGAACTCTGGTACTCGGCGTCTTTGTTCCATTAGCAGGATTCCTGAAAAACTTTACAGTGTTCAGTTATAGCTAATAGGAGCTTACCACAGAGAGAGAGAGAGAGAGAGAGAGAGCTATAGAGAGAGAGAGAGAGAGAGAGAGAGAGGTGTTTCTACAGCTTCCGAGGAATTTCTTTGGATTCTAGATAAAATACCTTAGCAAAAAAAAAAAAAAAAAAAAAAAAAAAACAAAAAAAAAAAAAAAAAAAAAAAGGGTAATACGAACTAGCTATTTCTTTCTCTTTTCAGTTACATCACGATACACTAATTAATTTGTCCACTATTCATTTAACGCTGGCTGTACCTTTATAGCTTAGGTATAAGAAATTGAATTTCCCTCATGATTTCCTTTCACTGGGGCTCATCTTCTCACTTGTAATGTGCATGCTTGGGTCAACATTGGTCTAAGCTGATCAGCTCATTCTTCCTTTAGCACTACACTATGACCTGTTCGCTAAGTCTAACTCACAAAAGTATCTGTTACCGTAACCATTGTACATACTTCTGAAGGTCATCTAATTTGAATATCCTTAAAATAAAACTGAGATAATCTATGGATTTTTAAACGTCACACCCTACAAGAAACGTATTAGATTCATTAAAATATACGGATAAACAACTGATAGGATGACGTCTGAAGCACATTTATTCGTGGGGAGGGGAGGGGGAGAGAGAGAGAAGAGAGAGAGAGAGAGAGAGAGTGAGAGGGAACGTCCCTTTTATTCAATACACTCCAATCATATTATATGCCATGGGAATCTATGTTAAAGAATTCAATTTTTCTGCCAGAATTCCTTCAATCTATTCTTTATTTCACACGTACAAACCTTTTTGCTCCCTAGGGATGCAGAGAGTTAAAAAAAAATAAAAAAAAGTTTTTTTTGTCTTCAGAGAGACGGTTATTTCTAGATGAGCTATGAATAGTGACAGAAGAAATTTTTCATATATTTTTGGTTGATGATTTCTGAATATGTGAGAAAGATCGCGCTGATGCTTACTTGTTGCCGTTATTGTTTGGAAACCTTTGTAAATTCTTTTCAATTGTCACTACCCTTTGAAGCTACATGAAGTCCTTCCAAATCAACTTGGAAGGCACTTTCGGAGAGCAAAAATTGAAAACTGTCGTAAAAAAAAACATATCACCATTCAGTGCAAACTGAAAGCTGAACATATTTCAAAATAAAAGATGACCTTAGCAAATGTCGAATCAAGAGCAGATGGAAAAAAGAAGGATACTGTCATTCTGCCGTAACAGCTTTTACAGTTTTAAGTATTATAAAAAAAAAAAGTTCAGAGTTTTAATGACAGTTAATTCGTGTTACCGGATCAGCAAGCACAGCATTAGCGGCAATTGGGCTAAAGTTTTGTTCACATTGATCATAAAGACGATGAAGATTAGACAGACAGACAAACAGACAGAGAGTGGAGTTGAGGGATCCTGTCATCCGCATGGCATCATTGTGAATTAATCAACGGATGACATTTTGTATTCAAATTTTTTTTAACTCTTCTGTCTTTCAATCACAAAATTCTCTCTGATGGCAATGATTATCAGAAGTGGCAAAAACAATATCTTTCTCGATGTGGTGACAGTTTTCGTAAACGGTGGCCGGTAGTAAAGTCACTCTCTACGAAAGACTAATGTGACTTTTTCCCCTGTGACTTTTTCTGACTTTTTTTACCAATTGACTTTTTTTTTTTGTTTTTTTTCTTTTTTTGGTTTTTACCTGGATTCTAGTAAACAAGTGAACAGCAAAAGAGGATGGCCTGATCTGTTTCGGTCGAGCAAGGTTAACATCAGACACGGGGGAGCTTAACGACCACGTATTTTCTCACCTGTCCCCGAAAATGTGTGATGTTTTTATTTCTTAGTCTCTTTGGATATTTCATAAGCTTTTCTAAAATAAATCGAAACACCAGCCTGGGAGACTATTACATATTTTTTTTTTTTAGGTCAGAACGGAAAAAGGCAAAACAGATAAATTAGCGTTAGTAGGACGAATAAAAACACCACTTTTCGCAATGGATGTCGACTTTCACAATTTTAGCAGGAAACGACGAATGAAACAACAGTGTTACGTTTCTGGTAAAACTCCAAATGTCATTCAGTAATTTAAAGAGATGTCGGAAAGGTTAAACAATTTCAAGCTGTAAAGCGTGAATCATGGAAACACATATTTTCCATTTCAAGAGTGAAAAGATAAATGAGATGGCGCACGAATTGCCGCAGAATGAAATTGAAATGATCTCATGAATTCTGAATGTTCACCTACATTACAGCATCACGTAAACTTTACGGAAGAAATGGCAAAAAACGAAAACAAAGACATTATTTTTGCCGTTACGCGCATGCGCATATTTTTATGTCATTGGCACCTGAGAATTTTTCGTTGATAGTGTTTTGATTAAAGATAGACCTATCATGGCGATGTACCGCGGTAGAGTGGCGGTAAGACCTTTATTAGTGAAATGAATTTTGATTTTGAAAATAACATATTGTATTATATAGACGATGCAACTCATGTTCCATTTTTTGGCAGTGTCAGATGCGCTGAATTTTTACCACACATTTAGAATGATTTAGTAAACAGTGTTATCAGCTGAAAATGAAGCTGTACTCTGGCAAAACTAAAATGATTGATAAGCCAATCTTGTGTGCTAGAACTCAATGTTTTTACTTTATATAGGTGACTCTCATATTATCATTTAAAATGTTTGGCGATATTTACTTGGAACATTTTCCTCCTGTAGTATTGTTCTCGTGTACTGATGTGTGCATCCATCGGCCAACCTTCAGTTTTATCAAGCTGTTTAGCAGTACTTCTGGCTAAGACATTATTGCACATCCAGCAAAGAATTTCTGCTGTTACTTGCCGTATTTGCACGTTTGAAATCAGTGTGTGAGGCTCATTTTCTCGAGTATGAGCCTTTATATTCTTTTTCCCTCAGCGCCATATAGTTGAATGGTCTTTCTGGTGGCGTGATGGATGTTGCTATTCTTGCGTTGAGGAGACCAATCAAAAATATTCTAAGGTGTGATGCCTGTTCCATGGAAGCGCAAGATTATTTGCCTGAGTAATCAGAAATCAGACATAAACAAAATAAGGGTTAAATGGAGAGAGGAATTTAATAACAAACAATATACTTTCATTCTTCAATATACACCTTACAGTGAAGGTTGTCAGAATTCCATGGTCTCTGGAACAATAGCAACACCACTTCTAGTACACAGGTCATCACGCAGAGTCAGTTGAGTATTACAGAGAAATAGCAACAAACAGTGTGAGCAGATAAGATCACCCACAGATATTGAATGCAAAAGAATCTGAACAAAATGGAACAGAAAGACTGGCCCTGGAGGAATTCAGCATGAAGCATAAAAGGATAATAATAGATATGAAGATAAAAAAAAACAAGGTGAACAGCAAAGAAAACCTACTGCTGCAGACAGAGCTTGAGTCACAGAAAATTTCAAGATTAATGACTCTGGGAAAAGTCTATTTATAATTATCTCATAGAATCTTTTAGAGATGGAAGTTGGTGCTCAAGGTGTAGGGGGTGGAAGGTGACGGAATATTTGAGTAGTGAACAGCGTACTATGTCTAAAGTCTGGAACCAAGTATCATTTCATGGGTGGAACTCTCCACCGCCAGTAAAGAGACAACTTAGCCAGTAATAAGAACGAAGGAATAATCGTCCAAAAAATGCATTTTAGAAATTAAGAAAATATAGATCCACCGATGAGAAACAGGGTGCAAACACAACGTGGTATTGGTTTATTGATAGAAATGCAGTAACTTGAATTATTTTGGACGAAAGAAAAACAATTCTGCAAAATTTCCATTTCAACGGGATTCACAGACCCCGCCTCTGAAGAATCTTCTTCCTCTGCATCGCTCTTTGCGACGGTAATGGAACTGAATCAACAAGATCAGTGAGTCAATGCAGGGGCCATCTCCGGGTCTTATGGCTGAATTGACACAACCCTTACGGGTCATTGATCGATGAAATTATCAGTTATTAAATTGAGAGAGAGAGAGAGAGAGAGAGAGAGAGAGAGAGAGAGAGAGAGAGAGAGAGATCTTCTTTGATCACTAATACTTTGTGCAGAATTGATTGATGGCTGCATAACACAATTACTCCCGAGAAACAACAAGATAAAGGGTAGCCCTTTTGATATGACCGTTTAGCGCTTGTTCTCTGACCGGTTATGTACAGGACAGTCGTGTACCTGTCGTCAAGTCTGCTTTGTACACCAGGCGTTATGTGTGCAAAAAAATCTATATATAATTACGGCCATTGTATATACCAACGTTAGCAATCTCGCTTATAATTAGCTATAGTTCATTTATTTACTGAGATATTTCATTGATAAAACAATTATAACAATTATCTGGGAATAGTTAAAGCAATTTTCCCCCTTTGTCAGAAGCACAAAGCGTAGTTGTTATTGGTCCCAAAAATATTCTAGATCAAAATTCTAAGTCTGATAGCATTTTTCGGCATAAATTCGTCTCCTCGTGTAGACCTGAAGTGTGCGTCAATTAGAATCAGTAAAACACTTTTTGATCTTATTCTACTGCGGAATCTACTGACTTATGAGACATTTTTCAAGCGGTGTCATTAATATTCAATCACAACCTACCTAGCGTCAGTGCCTGTCTTATGGACACGTTTTTATCCACCAGATCTTATTAGAATTCCGATTTGACTGAAATCTGATCATAATAGGCTAGGGAGAGTTCGAAACCTACAGCCAAGTCTGTTGACGGAGCCATTCGCGGTCAGATGACACGATGGCAGCTTGTATATATTTTGAAAGTTACATAAATCAAATAGTCTATAACACATCATGGAACTGCATACTATAGTAGATTCACATCAACCGTGCATCCAATGTCTATGCCAGTCCCATACAACGCTCCTGTTTGGCTGTTGATAAGCCAATCACAGGGCTGGAAACTCAGTCTCTCTCGAGAGAGTTCACATAGGCAGGATGTATGTTCCACCTCTCCTGAGAGATACGTCTTTCTAAAGTATCTCTCAGGAGAAGTGGAACATACATCCTGCCTATGTGAACTCTCGAGGGAGGCTGAGAGTTTCCAGCACTGTGATTGTCTTATCAACAGTCAATCGGAAGCGTCGTATACGACGGGCCTAGACACCAGATGCACGGTTGATGGGAATCTACTATAGCTATGTGCTTTTGGAAGCATATAACTTCTGAGATATATTTTGGACGTATAGATAATGAGAGGCTATTGATTGGAGACACCCTATCAGTTTTGTCGTTCAACGATTAATTAAAGTACAAGACCACCAAAAGAAGTTAGTAATATCGGTAGAGTTAGAAATCACATTTTGGGAATCGTACTTTCTTTGTTGCTGTTCTCGCTGCTGTTGTAACTCTAATTGATCCTGCTATCGCTGTTATAGTTGCGGAATATTATGTGACTAAATTCTCGAGAGACTTGCCAAAGGTAACCTGAAACCTCTCGAATATGAGATCAGCTGCTTCTCTGTGATCTTGAGCTTCGGCTAATCCTCGATGCTATTGAATATTAATCATCATACGAGATGCATCGGGTACTGTATAGGGTCAAGGAACCCGGTTTCCAACTATCAGCCTTTCGAAAGGTCAGCATACATCAAACATTTATGACTTATAATGATTCAATAGCGGCAATACTCTCCATTGAATAGACCT
Source organism: Macrobrachium nipponense (assembly GCF_015104395.2). NCBI lineage: Eukaryota > Metazoa > Arthropoda > Malacostraca > Decapoda > Palaemonidae > Macrobrachium > Macrobrachium nipponense. The sequence goes on from NC_087204.1 coordinate 87,936,249, forward strand.
TACCACATTTAAGTCCTAAGTAATGCTTTTTTTTTTTTTTTTTTTTTTTCAAAGGAACACTATTGAGATGGCTTTGTCTGTCCGCCCTTAGATCTTAAAAACTACTCATGGCTAAGGGAGGGCTGCAAATTAGTATGCTGATCATCCAACCTCCAATCATCAAACATTCCAAATTGCAGCCCTCTAGCCTCAGTCTTACACTGCTAAAGGGGCCAGCAACACAGGCCACCACCGGGCCGTGGCTAAAGGTTCCATGGGCAGCAGCTGAGAGTTTCATGGGCCATGGCTAAGAGATTCATACAGCGTTATGAGGTGAACAGAAAACTCAATTATGCCGAAGGAACTTCGGAGCATTTTTTTACTTGTTTATGTTTTGCCATTTCTTGCTAGAGAAACCCTCTTTGGACAAACAAACACGCGGGCACACACACACACACACACACAGAAACACAGAATAAACCGAATAATTATTTGTGGACACGGCTGTTAAGAGTATGCTTCTCGCAATCAAGATACGAAGTACCACAGGCAAGTCAACTAACTGCCAAATAATACATTTCGAAAGTCATTGAAGACATTATGGTTTTTATGGGTCCGTTTTGCACTTTTCCTAAGCTCTCTCTCTCTCTCTCTCTCTCTCTCTCTCTCTCTCTCTCTCTCTTTCTCTCTCTCTCTATCTATCTATATATATATATAGTATTATTAATATATAGATATATTGTAATATATATAATGTATATATATATATAATATATTATATATATACATATATACATTATATATACATATATTATATTATAATATATATATATGTTAAATATATATATTATATATATATATTATATATATATATATATATATTCTATATATACTATATTCTATATTATATATATATATCCATAATATATATATATATATATATATATTATATATATATATCTATATATAGATATATATATTATGTATTATATTAAGACTGAGAAAATTCATTGACAGACTGATGGAACAGATCATCATCACCAGCGAATTCGCCTGAAATTGCATCAGTTTTAATAAACATTCCACACTTCCAGATAGAAGTCTGATCTGAGGTTTATGGATGAAAATGATAAAAAAAAAACTTGCTTTGGATGAATCTGATGAAGGGAAAATCCAAATTGTTCATTCACAAGACACAAAAATTGTTTGTCTTTTTCATAACTAACAAATTGTGGTCTTAACATTAAAAAAAATAAAAATTGTTTGTATTTTTCATAATAAACAAAACTTGTGATCTAACATAAAATAAAATTGTTTGTATTTTTCATAAATAACAAACTTGTGAATCTTAACCTTAAAATAATATTGTTTGTATTTTTCAATAACTAACAAACTTGTGATCTTAACATTAAAATAAAATTGTTTGTATTTTTCATAACTAACCAAACTTGTGATCATTAACAATTAAAATAAACAAATTTGTTTTATTTTTCATTAAATAAACAAACTTTTTGTGATCTTAACATTAAAATAAAATTGTTTGTATTTTTCATAAATAAACAAACTTGAATGGATAACATAAAATAAAAAAAATATTGTTTGTAATTTTTTCATAAACTAACAAAATTGTGATCTTAACATTAAAATAAAAATTGTTTGTGGTATTTTCATAACTAACAAACTTGAATCTTAACTTAAAATAAAATTGTTTGTATTTTTCATAAAACAAACTTGTGATCTTAACATTAAAATTAAAAATTGTTTGATTTTTCATAACTAACAAACTTGTGATAACATTAAATAAAATTGTTTGTATTTTTTCATAATAACAAAACTTGTGATTTTAACATTAAATAAAAATTGTTTGTATTTTCATAAAACTAACAAACTTGTGTTCTTAACTTTAAAATAAAATTGTTTGTTTTTCATAATAACAAACTTGTGATTTTAACATTAAAATAAAAAGTTTGTTTTGTATTTTTTCATATCAAACTTGTGTCCTTAAACTTAAAATAAAATTGTTTGTATTTTTCATAAACTTACATGCTATTAACAACAAAATTAAAAATGTTTTGTATTTTTCATAACAAACAAACTGCTGATTAACATTAAAAGATAAAATTGTTTGTATTTTTCCATAAACTAACAAACCTTGTCGGTCTTACATTTAAAATAAAAATTGTTTCGTAATTTTTGTTCAACTAACAAAACCGGGGCTATTTAACATTAAGATAAAAATTGTTTGTATTGTTCTAACTAACAAACCAGGGGTCTTAAGATTAGGATAAAATTGTTTGTATTGTTGATAACTAACAAACCTGGGGTTTTAACAGGCACTAGAAGATTTATCTTAATGTTAAGACCGCAGGTTTGTTAGTTATGAAAAATACAAATAAAAAAGATATGTCAAATTTAACGCAATTCCGTGATTAGTTATATCAGCGAAAAGGCATAGAAGAGAAATGGAGAATCTTTGTAAACTTTAATTGGTGAATACAACGCTGAACATTCCGATCCGAGCTAATTTTCCCTTTCACACTGGTTAAATGTTTTCATTGAAGCACATAATAAAATATCGTGAAAGAAAGTGTAAGGATTCTCAATGATCCCACCCACTTTTATTTTTTATCATATGTTAAGGTATAAACTGAAATTTGGCCATTTCTCATGAATTACATAATTAAACCGTTCGTCCCTCCTCCAAAGCAGTTCATCTAGAGACAAAAAATACACATGTAATTAAGACTTATCATATTAATCAACAATTATTACGGTGCACATTGATCAGGACATCACATTTTGAGAGAGAGAGAGAGAGAGAGAGAGAGAATATTCCTAGAAAGAATCTACCTCGCAGACATTGGAGGTTGATATCCTGAGCAGCGGAGGGAAATCAAATGCCGCCAGCCCCATATAATCCAGGAGGGATCGTAAGTCGAGTTGCGTGTTCCCAACACGGAGGGAGGAGACTCCAGATTTATACTCGACATTCCCACGTAATTACTAATTAGACTTTTGCATGAAAGAAAATATTTTCTGAGAAAGAATTCTGTAGAATATTTTCGTAGGAATTCTAATTATTTGGGAATTATGTTGACAAGGAATTTTTCGTATCGAAGGCGAAATTACCAGGTTCAGGGTAAATTGTCATCTGCGAATTCGATCAACAGTCAATTTCACTCTTACATTTTAGGTATTAGAGAAATTTCTCCTTAATACTGCTTACCCTTTTTATACGAATTGTCTAAAGGCCTGTCCACACTAGGGAAACATTGCTTGCAAACCTTTTACCGCATTTTTGTTTCACATCCAGAAAGGAAAACATTTAGTGTTTCGGTGTGTGTGATATGTATATATGCACATGTAATATATGATATATTTATAATTTATATCTATCTATCTAATATATATGTATTACATGCATATATATACACATGTATTTTATATGTATACACATACATTATATAATGTATGTATGTTTGTATGTATGTATTTATTTTCAATTCCGCCAGAAGCAAGTCAGCATGACACGCTCCATTAAGAACTCTTTTTAATTGGAGAAGGACATTTTTTGAGCCAAATATCGTATTTAAAATTTTCCAAATTTTTACGCTTTATTTTCATGTGATATAACACAAATTATTATTTATTGTATCTGTGGTTTTATTATTAGTGAAACATTTAACGAATATCTACTTTAACCGCACATCGGTTTTTTGAAATTTTATTGGTCAGAAGAGAAATTGGCTGAAACCATCTAATCACTGCAGTTTCTCTGCGAAAAGATAAGGAGTATGAAGATTAAAGTAAAAATTCAAAATTTGTTTTACCCTAGTGAATTCTTAATCTCTACTAAACGAAAACTTATTCAAATGGGTAAGTCGATCACGAAAGCCTATAGTGACACAAATACACTAGCGAACTTAATTCAGCGCAAAGGCACAAATCATGTATTTCCTAAACAATTTATGTGGCGTCTGATCAAAATGTAACTGCTGTCTAGTTTAAAGATAGACCTAAAAAGGTGCATTGGCCTAACATGAAATGGTTTCCAGGTGAAATGAAGCAGAGAGGAATGCAGTGGGAGTTTTGCATCATTGTAGAGCCTGATATTCATCCTGTTATGAGTGGGCTAGAAGAGAATGGTGACTGCAGACCCGAGACATCAGATTCTCCCCTTTTATCTATTGGAGAGCGAGGAAGAAAATTTTTCTGGTCGCGTTGTTGGGAGAGAGACAATTCACAGAGTCGCAGTAAACTGATCCATGACCTTTTTCATTTTTTCTATGTCCCGCACAGCAGAAGCGGAACGATTTTTCCCTCCCCCACAAGAACCCTCTCGGAAGTCAATGCTATGTGGATAATATCATCTCAGATACTGAGCAAAGGAGGAATACTACATTAACTCGTAAGTGACAGTTCTTCATTTTCAAAAGTTACTTCTATTGCCTATCAGCAAATGCTCATTTCTCTTTTCCATTTCTTTGTTAACGTTGTCATCATCATTGATGTTACCGTCATAAATATACTATGTGATGGGTTATATTTGAGTTGCCTTTGCCTTTGCAAGAATTATGACTGGCATTTGACAAGACACCATTAAAAACTTAAGCTTAACAGGAAGTATGTAATTTTTGTGTCATAATATGATACGATTTACCTAATATTTTTTATATACTATTTACTTCTTCACCTTTTTGGGTTATAAATCCTGAAAAAATTAAAATGTATGGTATTTAAGATTACAAAATTACGCGTCGCTATGAAGAGTCAGTTTCACACTTATTTGGTGGTGTTCTCCATTTTATATAGCTAAGGGTTTATGAGACAACATTCAATGCAATTCATGTAACATCATCCCTGATCATTCACTTTTAATGGAGGTCGTAAGCCCCCAGTCTGCGCATATTGCAAAATCATCATTTCATCTTATGTCACGAAAATAATCATTTTAGGAGAGCTGGAAATTATTCATTTATATAAGTTAATTCGAGACATACTCTGCGCTTTCTTGATAGACAAAGAGCTAGAATGTTGTCGTGTTGTATACAAATTCTCTTAAAAAGTACCTAGACATGAGTTACGGTAGATAAAATTGATTCAAAACTGTCTTCCGTATGTGACCAAAAATTTCTATTGCATTGCATCTGAGTGAAGATAAACTGAGCAGGTGATCAAGTAATAGCAGTATTTTGTGATATAGAATAACTGCAAATGCAAAGCAAATGTGGTAAAAAAAAACTCTCCAAAAGTGGCAATTAGGAAATTAGGAGAGCAATTGGAGGAGGAATTCGGCATTAGAGCGAATTAGCGCTCTAATGGATCTTGCCATGCCGATGGTCCCTTGTCAGTGTCGCAATCAGGCAGCTAAACCAGACAGAATTTCCGGTGTCTATTAGAATGTCGTTTACTACCAACTCATTTCATCAGAGACATATTGGCTGGCTGCCATATTAACAATGGAATTTACAGGTCTAATACACGCTATGAACATTGAATTGTCCCTTCCGAGGTATTGGTAATCAATACTACATATCGGGAGCCTCGGAGGTAAATAATTCTGGTTCAGTTTGTGAATATTAAGAAAGTAGCCTGCTTCCGTAATGCATATATATATATATATATATATATATATATATATATATATATATATATATATATATATATATATGTGTGTGTGGTGTGTGTGTATGTATATACATACATACATACAACATACATACCACACACGCACACACACACATACACACACACACGCACACACACACAAATATATATATATATATATATATATATATATATATATATATATATATATGTATATATATATATATTATTCTGATACTGCTCGTTCACTCCTAGTGAAATTGTAGTGAACACTGAAAAATTTGGCCTTGAATGGAGGATGAGAGATCAGAAAAAAAAAAACTACTATGGCAGAAGGCCGATATTACTGAGGAAGGAGGAATTTACATAAAAGCTGGACTTTAGTTTTAAATGCACTGTATTTACATTAATTTACAGAGGTCCAGGAGACTAATAAAGGGGTCGATTGGTCGATCCACTGGAAACACGTGGCTGGGGGCAACCAGCCACAGTGTTCAGAAATTTGCGCAAACGGATTGAAACTTCAAGCTCCAAGGGTTTCCAATTTCTACCACAATCAGGCACGGGCGAACGTTACCCACTACTTTCTTTCAATCAAAAGTTTACAGGCCACTCATAGGAAATGAAAAGACTGGGAATTTACACAAAGAGAACTATTTCGTTGCTTGAATTTACTAGGGGGATGTTCAATTAGTATCACAAGGGGAGAGTAATCACAGAATTAAATCCAGATGGGGGGAATGAGAAACTAAACAAAGGAGGGCCATCGCCTTGGAAATATGGAAATGAGATACAGACTAAGGTAAAACAATTCCCTCACAGTACCTGGATCCTGGGGCTTGAATGTAGTCTCTCCTTGTATTTCTGTGCACTATGGACTTTTAAAAAATACTTGGGACTTCCAGAGCAGAACAGAGGGAAGCAGAATGGGGAAGAAGCGGGCGTCTGCAGGGTGAGATGGTAGGAGCGTCTGACCTCTCTTAGGTCTACCGTGCTTCTGAGGATGAGCCGCTGGCTTCTGTTCCTTTTAAATCCTCGTCTCTTTAGGGGGTAATTCCGACAGCCAATGGAGAGGAGATAGCTATTTTGAGAGAATGGATGCTTACAGTTCAAAGGGGTAACTTGCATATAGACAAAGATGCATGAAACTGGTAAAGACCTTACTTTCCTTGGTTCTGGCTTAAAATCTTGAACAATATATATATATATATATATATATAGTATATATGACTATCCACATGTAGAGATCAACACTCTTGAGTGGTAGTCTCCATATCCCAAGCCAGGAACTCAATAACACTAGGGTAAAAAAAAATCAATAAATAAATAGAAAATAAACGTTAGCAGAACCTATTGACTATAGTAACTGTAATAATGTATCCAGAGTGATTTGTTGGTCTTAGGGAGGTATTCCAACCTGTTTTCCCGATGGGACTGGAAATCTGAATCGTTGTGATTGTGTTTCACTGCATTCTTCGAAGAGGAGCACAAATTGGTTGGTATTTGAGGGATGCGTAACCTTCTTGTATTTTCAGGCTCAGTATCATTGTCACTTGAAAGGAAATAAATAATGCAAAGAAACAAAATGGTTAGACGGGTGAACTAAAGTTTCCCCTTTCCACAACGTCGATGACCTAAGTTGTTGGTGACGCCATGGTACATATTTGCATCAATCAATCAATCAACCGTTTCCACAAAAACTTCATACGTAGAACTTAAAATGTGGGCATACTCTTAGTGTGATGTAGCCCTGCGGACATTACTGCATATGTTACGTTTAGTTCTTTTACGGAGCTAGGTAAATGGTAGCTCAGACAGACTCCAAGTTTTGTTGGTAAGTGAAATTTCACTTAATTTCAAATGGGTAGGAAGGCATCATTAACCTGTCATTTACGACTCGATTTAAAAGTACGCCTGCCACGTTCATTATGATGATGATATACCATTTAAGGACTTTCTCTGAATATGCATAACTAAACAGGCACAGGATGGTTATTTATCCGTTTTTCTCTTTCTCTCTAGTTTTATTGGATTCGCTCAAAGAATTAATAAAAAAAAATAATACTAACTCAGGGTATCGGCTATTCAGAACTTTGTTTCAGGTGGATCGATCTCCTATTCGAAAATGTGATTTGAAAAATCAGTTTTAGTAGATATGAAACTCCTTTTAAGATTATCTTGCTGTTTCTTTCCTGTAACACCACAGGAAGGAATTTATCCTGAAGATTACATTATTGTTCATTAACCAGGACCATTGATTGGTAAACTATATATGTGTTTTCGGAACCTTTTTCGCAAGAAAATAATTAAAAAAACAATATAGCAACCAGGTGACAACTTCAAGATAATCCTCAGATCTGAAGATATCCGATCCCTATAATTATAATGAAGCTGAACTAGTCCCCACTTATAATTATCATTATTATTATTAAATAAGAGATATATATATATATATATATTATATATATATATATATTATATATATATATATGATATATATATATATATATATATATATATATATATATATATATATATATATATATATATATATAGAGAGAGAGAGAGAGAGAGAGAGAGAGAGAGAGAGAGAGAGAACGAGCACATGTGTCCTTTAGTGCTTTGCGTCAATCCGAATGTACCCCTGTATTTTGTGTGTTTGCATGTTTATACATCGATAGTGTTACCTTGTGAGCAGTTCAAAGTTGACTAATTGTCTTGTACTTCGAATTCGTTGAAAAATAATCTTGAAGTCAAAGAGAGAGACTCGCTGCAAAGGTTCGTCAGTGAGGAGGGTATGTTGAAGAATGCCTGTACACCATTTCCTTATCCTTTGCCGTCGGCAGGTAGCATGCATTTTGGATTACCTCTGGGCATCAGTAATGCTTTGCTGAGCCAATGGTAGCCGACAGAGGTAAGGAGGAAATTATTTTAGGTAAACATGATATGAGAGGTGAGATACAAGAATACTAAAAAGTTTTATACTTAATATACAAATTTGACATCTTCTGCAAATTGGCACTTACAGTTACTTGTAGAACATGATAGGGAAGATTTTTCAATTAAAACATTAAATTCTATATTTTATTTTAGAAAAAAAAAAATTGCTTGGTTTGAATTAAATTGGCCTTATGCCAGCACAGGACCAGGAGCCATAGTGTTTTGCATAATCAAAGGAAATTAGACGATGCGCCAGTCAATAATTTCATAAAAAGAAAATACCATCTATTGAAAAGTACCGAGTTTACCTTACAATGATCTTTTGTGGATTTGATAACGTGATTCCCGCAAAATGTATTGGGAGAAGAGTAAAAACCGGCCATACTGAACCGAGTTACGATTAGGACAAGGTTTGGTCCCTTCTCTTTCGAACTGAATTTAGTTGAATTAAATTGACTCATTTATTCCAGCTATAAGCCATATACATTAGATAAGATTAAATGACAAGAACTCATGGTCAACGAAACAACATCTAATCCCAGATAACAACGGCGACCCTGCCCTGCATATCGGAACAGACATTCAGCACAGAAATTCTTCCGCTCTGAATAATAAGAAATATAAGAAATGAAGTCAGGTGAATTATGATCGTGCAGCAGACTCAAATGTTATTTTCCCAGTAACTTTTTACCTGGTACAGAAGAGTTTGACAACATTATCATATAATGAGCATTCCTTAGGGAGCAAGAAAATGCTATGATCTTGCAAAAGTTATTCCTCACGGGTAAACATGTGATCAGAAGTGACCTGAGCGTCTCGGGAATACTTTCCGTCATATGTCGACATTCGAGATATTCGAAGCATCCTAGGATAACTCAGGTGAGTAAACAAGAGTTGTTAAAGTCAATGTAAGTCTAAAGGTGAACATCCAGCAACCTTAAAACATTAACAGATGCTGTGATGCACTGGAAATAAAATTCTTTACATAGACTGTTTTATAATGATTAATCTATAATGGAGATTTAATGTATAGCTCCCAATAATCCTATGAATCTAGAAGATCATAGTGAAAGATATATACGAACAATTACAAGGGCATTAGATTAAATGGCAAGCCAAATAAAGAACTGTTTTTGTTTCAAATAATTCATAAAAGAAAAAAATCGATTGAAAGGTATGATCTATTACTTTCTGAAATTAAGTTAAGTCAAGCAATGGAGACTTTCAGAGTGGTTGGACAGCAAGAAGATAAAGCGATCCACAATTTGAATGAGATGAAGTGCATCGAGCTCAGGTTGGAGCTGAGAGAAAACCCTGCAATTGCACTAGAAGTAAGGTGGTTAAACAAGAAGCTGGTATGGAGTCAAACAAAAAGAAAAATCCTAAAGGAATGTGCAACTGGAAGCAGAAGGCACCTACAAACACCTTTCACTGATACCTACAGTGGCCCCCGCGAGGTGCGTTAACTGACTCACTTCTGAAGGGGAATTTGAAGAAAATATGTCATTTGAAAAGTAGATGACTTGTTAGGATAAATAGACATGAAAATTTATTGTAAGTAATAACAAGTGAATTATCATTTGTTTTTATTGGTCATTTTTTAAATTCAATTAAAAAATTACTCGAAGAGAAACTAAAATTAACAGATAAGATTTTTGACATAATGCATTGGTGGAGTTCATCATGTCTGTAATTGGGATTTTGAAATTTCTCATCAAAATCTCTCTCACAGAAAAGATGAAGAAGAAGACGAAAACGAGAGCGTGTATGATGGAACTTCGCAACTGTACCGAGATCTGGGGACGTCATCAGCTGTGCAAACAGTCGAGCCTTGAAAGGAGAGCAACGCTGATTCTTAGATCTGACGTTAGCCAGATTTTGTTTGCTAAATGAGCGCCCACAATTTTTGTAGATTGTAGTTCCGTGGAATCCAAAGGTAACGAAGTATACAGAATATTGCGAAAAGTGATGAACTGCATTTTTTCCTGTTATTAAATCTCTATAAGATATTTACTTATGACCGAATACACAAGGTGATATCAACCAAATAGGTGAGAGATAAAAGATAGGCGAGTAGGTGCATAATAAATGCTTGGAAAACAAAACTGTTTAAATCAACTAAACAGAGATACATGTAATGTGAGATTGCAGAAAATACTCTTGAAAGACGGATTATTAACATAGTGTGACTGATTTTAATGAAAAATTATTATTTGATATATCATTTATTTAAGTCTTCATAGCTTCTTTCGGTATTTTTACTTTCCCTTCTTCTGCATCCAAAATGGAAATATCGTCGTGAAGAGAAAAACGATGAAAATTAAAAAGTATGAAGGAGGTACTTATATAAAATGGTAGCTCGTATGAACAGGGTAGGAAAAAGACTCAACTAAGAACTATGGTGAAGTAATACTGAAAGAGCAAAGTAAAAAAAAGAATAAATAAATAAATAAAAATAGATAGATAAATAAATAAACATTACATAAAAATATAATAAATAAAATAAATAAATTAATTAATAAATAAATGAAATAAAAATAAATATGAATAAAATCGCAATCAGTGTTCAGGGTTATAAAAAAAGTAAAAGAATTTTGCAGCAACGCCTACTGTTGAAAAAGGTGGGGAGGCAGGAGGTAGAAAGCAGACAGATTCCAACTACACTAATTAGAACCTTTCCGGAAGAAATCCCAACTTTTCCAATAAAAGTAATGAAAGATGGCAGCCATAAAGCGGTCGCACTATATTGCCTATAAAATATAGCGCCTCATAAAATGGGAGGAAAGCTTTTAAAAATGTGCGTGAAGGAGAGAGAGAGAGAGAGAGAGAAACTCGATTGATAGATGGCTTTCCCATTGACCGCAAATATTTATATTAGTTCACCCTGAAGGTTGGTTATAATTTGAGTTTTTAATGCTTCCATAATAATTACAGGTAACTAGTCTCCATTGCCTCTATACTAATTAATTGGAGCCACTGCAGTTTAGTTACTGCGAAAGGTGGACGATCTAAAATTCGCTTAATTCCTACAACACTGGTAAATTTCATATGAAAAGGCAAAATCACTTACAGTACCAAGATTAGCTTGGGCCACTCTATTATGAAACATCCTTTTGATATCTCTCAAAAATCTATATTAGTTTATGACAGATGAGTCTAGAAATATTTACATGTAAAGTGGTTTTTTCGTTTAAAAAGAGTTGACAAATTTATCGGCTTCCGTTGTGTGCCTAAAAACAGCGTCAGCAGGAAAGTCGTAGTTGAACCATAAACGAAATGAAATACCGCAGAGAGAATGAAGTCCTATAATCTCATATTCAGGGGATGAAATCACGTTGGTGAAAATCCATTTCCATACTGCAGTTGGCGGGAACTAAGTTTGAATAAATACCTCGATTTGCCGTTTGTACACAAGTCACTGCACTGTAATGCCGCTGTACCACTGACTTCACAGAAAAGATTATAACCATTTCTGAACTTACAGGGTATTCAAAATAAAAACTAGATCAATGTTTTATGAGAATTGATTTGCTTTCTCATATTTTCTGGGAATGACACTTCCAGACGTAGTTTCCCGCGTCAAAGAGAACTCCAGGATATCAAGATATTCGAAATCATTTTTGATGACTGGGTTTGAGAGTGAACTCATTGCCCTTCTAAATATTTTCGTCAACATTCCTTTTCGAATTTCAGTTTTATAATTAAACTGTAAATATGTGGTGAGCTCATACTACGAAGCCTAAAACTCCAATTGCTATTATGGCATAAACTATGCCTAGGGTGCCAAATGATTCTTTTTTACCTGATTCTTGCCTCACAATATGAGAAATTATTCCAAAGGCTGGTAGAATTAAAATGTAGACTTCTGGGTGGCCGAAAAATCAAAATAGGTGTTGGTAGAGAATTGGATCACCACCTCCGGCTGGGTCAAAGAATGATGTGTTTAGATTTCGGTCTGTTAAAAGTATAGTAATAGCTCCTGCTAACACTGGAAGTGATAGAAGAAGAAGAATTGCCGTTAAGAACACGGCTCATACGAATAGAGGTAGTCGGTCTATGGTCATTCCTGGTGATCGCATGTTAATTACGGTAGTAATAAAATTAACGGCTCCTAAGATTGAAGATACCCCTGCTAAGTGTAAGGAGAAGATTCCTAAGTCTACTGAGGCTCCTGCGTGGGCAGTTCCTGCAGCTAGTGGGGGGTAGACAGTTCATCCTGTGCCTACTCCTCTTTCTACTATTCCTCTTGACAGTAATAAGGTAAGTGATGGAGGTAGAAGTCAAAATCTTATGTTATTTATTCGTGGGAATGCTATGTCTGGCGCTCCTAATATTAGAGGAACCAATCAATTACCGAAGCCTCCAATTATAATAGGTATTACTATAAAGAAAATTATTACGAAAGCGTGGGCGGTAACAATAACATTATAGATCTGATCGTTTCCAATCAATCTTCCTGGTTGACCTAATTCTGCTCGAATTAGTAGTCTTAAGGATGTGCCTACTATTCCTGCTCAAGCTCCGAAGATAAAATATAAAGTTCCAATGTCTTTATGGTTTGTTGAAAAAAGCCACCGTTGCGTGGGGTAGGTGGCCGATAAAGGTGATAGATTGTAAATCTAGTTATGAGATTTGTCTCTCTGCCCAGGCTATGTAGTTTAGATAAGACGTCAGGCTGCAATCCTGAAGATGTAATTGTACCTTAGCTTATAAGGTTTAAGAGATTAATACTCTTTTTGGGAACTTTGAAGGCTACTAGTTTAGTTAACTTAAAACCTTAGAACTGAATTATAACAGCTAGGGGATAGAGAATTGGTGTAAGGTTGATTAGGGAAAATAAAGCCATCTTTTGAGATTGAGAGGATCTTAGTGTTAATATTTTAGGTGATTTTAATGTTAGCGCTGTGATTCTGATTCGAGTATAGAAGAATAGTGTAATGAGTGCTCTTATTGTTAATACCCTGACTCATAAGATCGAAGTTTGAGCTGTGAGTTCTTTAATTACTCTTAGTTTTGGTAAGAATCCTAAAAACGGGGGGAGACCTCCGAGAGAGAATAGCCTTAAGAATACTGTAATTTTACTTACTTGCCTATAAGAGACAGATATAAGCTGCTTAATGTGGAAGAGTTGATTTTGGTCTATTATAATTGCTAAAGATGTTGAAATAATCCTGTAGATAAGTAAATAGTTTATTCAAATGGTTGAGTTAAGTGAAATGGCTGCTAGAAGTCACCCCATGTGACTAATAGAAGAATAGGCCATGATTTTGCGTATTATGGTTTGATTTAGCCCTCCTAGACCCCCTAAGATAGCTGAAATTATCGAGGATCTTCTGATAATTAAGAGTGTTCTGGGAGAGAGAGTATAAGTTACTATTGCTATGGGGGCAATTTTTTGGATTGTTATTAAAATAATACATCGTGATCAAGAGATGCCTTGTATAATTGGGGGTAGTCAAAAGTGAAGTGGGGCTGCCCCTATTTTCAGTAGAAGGGCAGATAGGATAATTACTTTTGAGGAGTTAGTTATGATTAGGAGTGTAGAGGCTGCTGCTAATAGCACAGCTGATCCTATAGCTTGGACTAAAAAGTACTTTAGAGCCGCTTCTGAGGAAAATGTATTTTGTTTTGAAAAAATTAATGGGATAAAGGAGAGGAGGTTTAATTCTAGCCCAATTCATCTTGTAAATCAAGAGGGAGATGAAATGGCGATGATTATTCCTGTAATAAGTGTTGAAGAAAATAATAATGTTGAAGGATTGATTAGTAGAATTGAAAAGAGAAAAGGTTTTCATAGACGGGGTATGAGCCCGTAAGCTTGGTAGTTTAGCTTATCTTTTCTCGTAACATATGTTTTAGTGTAAAGGCACGTGAAGTTTTGATCTTTAAGGGAATGGTGTAATTCCATTAAATATAGTTTGTTCTGTGTGCGGGGTGAGTGGGTTATAATAGCAGAAAGGCTTACTTTCATTATTCGCCCTATCAAGACGACCTTTTTATCAAGCATGCTATTACTATAAAATCAATGTTTAGTTTTAACAAATTTTGTTTTGTTAAAAATAAAGTAAAAAATTTAGAAAATTTAAATCCAAAAAAAATCTGTGCGAATTTTTATTTGTTAACTATGATTTTGCATCGATATTAGGAAAAAAGTTGGAGGATGGTCTGTCAAATTATAATAACTTATAATCACTACATAAAGGCGGTAACCAATTTGGGGGGAAAAGTTGGGCTATTTTTTTTCAAGTATATAAATATTAATTAATTTTACTAAGATAAGTTATTATAATTGATTATCTTAGTACATTTAAATAAAATTTAAATTCCTGATTTAATTTATATTTTATTTCTTTTTACAGGAGGGCTGTTCTTACTTCTTTCCTAAGTCTTAGTAAGAACAGCCCTGAATAAAAAGAAATAAAATAATTTATAGATCCGAGATATGGGGCCATTTATTGTTATAATATTTATTTAAATAAATTATATCCCTTCTTTAACTATATATAATTAGTAATTAATTTTATACATTTAGTCATTTAAAATATCCTACTAGTATGAAATTTTTATATTATAAAAATATGTTTTAATAATAAACATTTAATTAGATAGACGTTGTAAAAATTTATCTAATTTATATATATATAAACAGACATATAAGATTCCTTATATGTCTGTTTATATATTTATAATTAATTGTTTATTCTAAAAAAATCATTAATTAAGTTTTATTACGAAAGTTATAAATTATTTATTGTTTATAATTTATTCTGTACTTTTAATCAGAAAAACTGTATAATAATTACTACATTTATTACCTTATTTTAGGTATTTAAAATAAATTAAGTTTTAATATTTAATTAGAGAACGAGTGGGTAGGTCTGCCTGGGGGGTAGACCTCCTTTTTTCGTTGCTTAATTTTTTTATATCTTAAACTAAAAATCTTTTATTAAAATTTTTTCTATTTTAGTTAAAAGTTAGATTTAAGCTTTTATATTTTTTAATTTTAAATTTTATTAATTGAAAGTTTGATCCTTGCTTGTTCCTCTGTTTAAAGAAGAGTTTACATGTAAGTAAGTGCGGGATAATTTAAATTAATATATTTTGTTTAGTTAGGTTTCAGTATATGTATTTGGTTTGTGGAGTAGTTCTCTGATCCAGTAATTCTAGGAATTTCAGGTAAAATTTGTGCCAGCAGCCGCGGTTAGACTGGGAGAAAGGATGGAGGGATTGAAGCTATTAGTTATAAGATAAGAATTTGTGAGTTTTTTCTTTTAGTGAGTTGAGGGGTGAAATTTATAGTTCAGTAGTAATGTTGAGACTTGCTTATTTTCTTAGAGGCTATTAAAATCTAGGTTTAGACCAGGATTAGATACCCTGTTATACTGGATTTGAAATATATTGCTTGATTAGTATTAGTTATGGTCTTGAAATTTAAAGGATTTGGCGGTATCCAAGTCTAGTTAGAGGAACCTGCCATTTAAACGATATACCACGAATTATCTTACTTTATCTTGTTATCAGTATGTATACCTCCATTATTAGGTGGTGTATTAATATATCCATTGAAATTAATTTATGTTAAGTATATTAGGTCAAGGTGCAGCCAATGGTAAAGTCATAGGTGGGTTACAATGTATTGTATTTATAGACGAATTGTTTCTTGAAAATGAAACTTGAAGGTGGATTTAATTGTATTTTCATTTTAATATGTTAAATTGATATTAGCTCTAGGATATGTACACATCGCCCGTCGCTCTCACTACTTAAAGTGAGATAAGTCGTAACATAGTAGTTGTATTGGAAAATGCATCTAGTAATGTGAGTTGTAGCTAATTATTTAAGCACTCCATTTACGCTGGAGGGATTGCCCTGAGGCACTACTTAAAAATTAAGTGTTATTATTTTATATTGGTTTGGGGTTAAATTTTATAAAAAATTAATAAGTTTTGTTTCTTAGTATGATGGAGAATTTTGTTTAGAGATTATAGTTAATAAGTACAGTGATGGAATTATTTAATATTTTATTAAAGTAGTGTTGGATTTTCGTACCTTTTGTATCAGGGGTCTACTATATAGTTGCGTTATTTGTAAATTCCCGAAACAGAGAGAGCTAAATTTTATTGCTTTTCTACGTTATAAAGTAGTTTGAAAAAGTTTTTAGTGGTGATATGTTAGTCGGTCTTTGTATATCTGGTTCTTTACGAAATGAGTTTAATTTTGTACCAAGTTTAACTGTAATTTGGTAATAAAGGTAGGAGGAATGAGCTTCTTATCTGTTGTTTTTGTTAAGTACTTTTATTGTAAGTCATTAGAAGTGGGCTTAAAGTCAGCCATCTTGGTATAACGTTAAAGTAATAATGATTTGTATTTATATTTTTAAAGTATCTTGCTGTTTTTAGTAAAGAATTTCGTTTATTGTTTAAGCGAAAGATAGAATGTTTATATAAGTAAAATTAGAGTTTTTTTTTAATCTTAAATAAAATAAAGTTTTTAAGTATTAGAAGGCGTTTAGAAGGAACTCGGCAAATATTATCTCCGCCTGTTTATCAAAAACATGTCTGTGTGTATAAGTTATAAAGTCTAGCCTGCCCACTGATTGATTTAAAGGGCCGCGGTAATTTGACCGTGCGAAGGTAGCATAGTCAGTAGTCTTTTAATTGAAGGCTTGAATGAAAGGTTGGACGAGGGATGAGCTGTCTCCTTTATGTAATTTGAATTTAACTTTTGAGTGAAAAGGCTCAAATTATTTAGTGGGACGATAAGACCCTATAAAACTTTATATAAGTTTAATTTGGCTTACAATTTGAGTGAAAAGTAGCTTTATTAGGCTTATATTTCGTTGGGGAGATGTAGATATAATGTGTAACTGTCTATTTAATTTAATAATTATAATTAGTGTGTGATCCTTCTTTGTGGATTAAAAGTATAAGTTACTTTAGGGATAACAGCGTGATTTTCTTTGAGAGTTCTTATCGACAAGAGTAGTTGCGACCTCGATGTTGAATTAAAATTTCAGTTAGGGGTGTAGCCGTCTAGCTGGTAGGTCTGTTCGACCTTTAAAATTTTTACATGATTTGAGTTCAAACCGGTGTGAGCCAGGTTGGTTTCTATCTTTTATTAATTTGAAAATGGCTTTAGTACGAAAGGATTGAGCTTTTGAGATAGTCTTATTTTAAGATAAACTTTAATGGATTACCTTGGCAGATAAATGTGTCGGATTTAGGATCCGTTAATATAGTGATTACTATAGGTAATAGGGAGAATTCAAGTGTTCTTTCTATGATGATTTTGATTAAGTTGGTGACTTATCTTATTTTGATTATTTTAGTTTTGGTTTCTGTTGCCTTTTTTACCTTGTTGGAACGTAAAGTTTTAGGTTATATTCAAATTCGTAAGGGTCCTAACAAGGTTGGATATGCTGGTTTACTTCAGCCTTTTGCTGACGCTGTGAAGTTATTTACTAAAGAGCAGACTTTTCCTGCTATAAGTAACTTTATTCCTTATTATTTATCTCCGGTTTTCGTTTTTTAGTTTATCATTGCTCTCGGTTTTTTGTTTATGTCGTATACCTTATGAGCTTGGTTTGTTTTCTTTCGAGTTTGGGGTTTTATTTTTTCTTTGCTGTACAAGGGCAAGAGTTTATTCTACCATGGGTGCAGGTTGAGCTTCCAATTCTAAGTATTCTCTTTTAGGGTGTCTTCGTGCTGTAGCTCAAACTATTTCTTATGAGGTAAGGTTGGCTTTAATTTTACTTAGAATATTGTTTTTAGTAGGTGGGTTTGATTTGGGATTATTTGAAAGCTATCAGCGTTATTGTTGATTTTTTATTTTGGGTTTTCCTTTGGCTTTACTGTGGTTTGCTTCCTGTTTAGCGGAAAGAAATCGAACTCCATTTGATTTTGCAGAAGGAGAGTCTGAGTTGGTGTCTGGTTTTAATACTGAATATAGAGGTGGGGGATTTGCTCTTATTTTTATGGCGGAATACGCTAGGATTTTATTTTTAAGTGCATTATTTTCAATCATTTTTTTAGGGAGATGCCTTGTTTCTGTTGTTTTTTATGTAAAAGTTATGTTCGTGGGCTTCTGTTTTGTGTGAGTACGGGGCACTTTACCACGATTCCGTTATGATAAGTTAATGTATTTGGCCTGGAAAAGATTTCTTCCTGCGGCTTTAAATTATTGTATTTTTTTTATAAGGTTAAAGGTTTTTTTTAGAGATTTATTAATTTAGTTGTAAGAAAAATTAGGATAGACTATTAAGTGATTCGAACACTTTTTAGGTGCTTTCAAAACACCTGTCTTCCTAAAGATGAATAGTCAGTCTATTAGTTTATCTCATGTAATTATTGCTAGGGGGTTAATGATGAAGAAAGAAAAATAAAGAACTGTGAGAATTTGTCCGGTTAAAATGTATGGGTCTTCTACGGGTCGGGCACCAATTCATGTCAGTAAGATAACGATTCTAATTATAGATCAAAATAAGATTTGACTAATGGGGTAGAAGGCGAGTCTTCGAAATTTATTTTTGTGGGTAAAAGGAAGAATAAATAAAATAGCTACTGATATAACTAGTGCAATAACTCCGCCTAGTTTGTTAGGAATGGACCGTAGAATCGCATACGCGAATAAGAAATATCATTCGGGTTGAATGTGTGCGGGGGTGACTAGGGGATTAGCTGGAATAAAATTGTCTGGGTCTCCTAGTAGATAAGGGTCTAGTAGGGTTAAGATGATTAGGGCTGCTAATGTTACTACAAATCCTACAATATCTTTAAATGAAAAGTATGGGTGGAATGGAACTTTTTCTAGCTGACTGGAAATTCCTAAGGGGTTGTTAGACCCTGTTTGGTGGAGAAATAAAATGTGGACTATAGATGCGGCTGCAATAATAAATGGGAATAAGAAATGGAATGTGAAAAATCGTGTAAGAGTTGCATTTCTTACTGCAAATCCTCCTCAAATTCATTGTACTAGGTCTGTTCCTACAAATGGAATAGCTGATATTAAGTTAGTAATAACGGTTGCTCCTCAGAATGATATTTGCCCTCAGGGTAAGACATATCCTAGGAAGGCTGTTGCTATGGTTAAAAATAGAATGATTACTCCTACTGATCAGGTGTGTATGTATAAGAATGAACCATAATAAATTCCTCGTCCAATGTGTCTGTAAAGACAAATGAAGAAAAATGAGGCCCCGTTAGCGTGTACTGTTCGTAGAAGTCAGCCATAGTTTACGTCTCGGCAAATGTGGGCGACCCTAGAAAAGGCTAGGTCTACATTTGCTGTATAGTGTATAGCTAGAAATAATCCCGTTGCAATTTGTACTATTAAGCATATTCCTAGGAGAGATCCGAAGTTTCATAAGATTGAAATGTTAGCGGGGGTGGGTAGATCTACTAGGGCCCCGTTGGCAATTTTAAATAGTGGGTGTGATTTTCGTAGAGGTGCTGTCATTAGGATGTTCGTAAGGGTCCTGAGAAAGTTGATGTAAGTTTGACTACTACAATAAGGGTTAGGAGTAAGTATAAAATTACTATTCCTGTTAATGCTGCTGTTGTGGGATTATATATGTTACTTAAGAGTATTTGAGTTGATTGAGTTTCTTGAATTATTCTTATAAAGGATAATTCCGTTAAGTCTTTAGTTGGGGTAATTATTTGATCTAATAGAGGAAGAATTGGTAGTAATGTTAGTGGGATAAGAAATGTTGCTGTTATTCTAGTTGATAGTTTAAATGTTTCGTTAGATGCAAGAGAGGATACATAGATGAATAAAACTAATGTGGCTCCTAGGAAGATTAAAAATAAAATATAAGAGAATCATATAAATTTAGATAGTAGGCCTGCTGTTACGCAGATTATTATAGTTTGAAAAATAAGAGTTAGTCCTATGGCTAGGGGGTGTGATATTTGTATAAAGCAAATTGAAGTTGAAATTAAAATTAAAGAAGACAATAAAAGCGTGTTGATACAGAAAGTAGTTTATATAAAATATTAGTTTTGGGGACTAGTGATGGGAAAGTTTCTCCTTTCTGAGCTTCAAGAATAATAATTCATTTACGGTTTACAAGACCATTGTTTTTATTTAAACTACTGAAACTAATGACAATTTTCAATTTTTGGCTTTTTGTTCCCTTGTTTTGCTTGTGTTGTGGTTTATTGGCTTTTGTTGGTAAGCGTAAGCATTTATTAAATGTCTTGTTAAGTTTAGAGTTTATTATAGTAAATATTTTTTGGTTTATAGCTCAGGCTTTCGGTCATTTAGGTAGTGACTTATATTTCGTGTTATTCTTTTTAACTCTTGCTGCTTGTGAGGGAGCACTTGCTTTGGCTTTGTTAGTTTCTATTGTTCGTAGACACGGAAGGGATAATTTTGGGAGTTTTAATGTTTTGAGATGTTAAAATTTATTTTAATAGTTTTATTGATAACTTTGATTGCAGATAGCTGATTGGCTATCCAATTGTCTTTATTTTTGGCTAGTTTTATTTTTGGAGTCTATTCTTTAAATGGGTTTACTTTTTCTTGTTTAGGCTTAAGGTTAGGTTTAGATTATATTGGTTATATTTTAATTTTATTAAGTTTTTGGATTATAGCTTTAGTAGTTGGAAGAAGACAAAAAGTTGAAAATTTAAAAGATTTTAATGGAATCTTTTTGTTAGTTAATATTTTTCTTTTATTAAGGTTAGTTTTGACTTTTTCTTGTCTTGATTATTTAATATTTTATGTTTGTTTTGAAAGTTCTTTAATTCCTACTATAATTTTAATTTTAGGTTGGGGTTATCAGCCCGAGCGACTTCAGGCCGGAGTTTATATGTTATTTTATACTTTATTTGGGTCTTTACCTTTGTTGATTTCTATTTTAAGTTTATATAGAATAGGGGGTTCTGTGACATTTAATTTATCTTCGCTTCCTGAGTGTGGTATGAGGTTGATGGCAGTGTGGTATATTTGTAGGGTTATAGCTTTTATTGTTAAACTGCCTGTTTATTTGGTTCATTTGTGGCTTCCTAAGGCGCATGTAGAGGCTCCTGTGGCTGGTTCTATGATTTTAGCTGGTGTTTTATTAAAATTAGGGGGGTATGGTTTAGTTCGAGTGTGTCCTCTTTTTATTCAATCGGCTGTGACTTTTAGGTGATTTTGAGTTTCAGTAGGACTATTGGGTGGTATTTTTGTGAGTTTTATTTGTTTACGTCAAACAGATATAAAGGCTTTAATTGCTTATTCTTCCGTGGCTCATATGGGACTAGTTCTGTGTGGTCTTAGGGTTTTTAGTTGTTTTTTATGTAAAAACAGGCATGGAGATGTTAAGTCATCTAAATAGAGGACCTTTAGAAATACCAGTTAGACGGACAAATTAAGATCGTTTTCTAAGCAATTTTTGTCAGTACCTGATAGGCGCATGAAAACACATATTCATCCACCTTTTGGAGATTTAACTCAAAAGCAGCTTACGCTGATCTGTTTTTGCGTCCATAAAGATTTCACAGTCAGAGTCATTCCGCGGGAAAGAAACTTATTTCTAGAAGTGTTATCGTTTACGAAGGAAATTAGGTCTAATTAATGTTGGCAGACCTGAGGGGAAGGTCATGAACGAGAGAGAGAGAGAGAGGAGACGGAAATCTGAACGAAGCAATAAAATCCTCCGAGGTCATTTTTGAGTTTGTTCGGATACTTCTGTTCCCCCCGGTCCTCATATTCCGCTGTGGAGCTCTTCTTAAAACGGCAAATGAAAAATTGTTCAACAAGTCTCAAGAGGCAATATGGAGTTAGCGACCCATGACCCACTTTATGAAATTTGTTGCTTCTCCGAATTTTACTCTACTTGCTTATGCTTTTCAGTTTTTTTTTTCGTTTAAAACCATATAAATGGCTGAAAAAGTCAAGTATTTGGCTGTGTGAGATGCTTTTCTTTCGATAGTTATTGAACCATGATGAACCATTCGTTTCATAAGGCGCAAAGGATGTTTCCAAAACAGGTGCATAATTCGAGCTTTAATACTTAACGAAAGATTAATAGGGTGTACCGAAAGATAACCATTTTGCTTCTAACTCCAGACTTAATATTTATTGCTATTGTTAGTAGGATGAAAACACATTTAACTGAAAGATTTATGAATTCTTGATATATATATTCAAATATAACTTATAGTATATATACATGTATATATATACATATATATATATATATATGTATACTTACTAGTATGTGTATACACATATATATGCATGTATGTATGTATATATAATTAAGTAAGAATCTATAATATACATACCGTATACACCTGCATATATGAGCTGTTAACTTCTTTAATATCCAATTCACTCTACCTTGGGAATATCACCGAGTGGGAATCTTGGCTTATAAATGATTCTGCGCCAGGGATTCAAACGCCCGACAGAGTGAACCGATTCCTTCCAGGGGCTGTCAAGAGAAGCCAATTGATACCAAAGTCTGGCATACATATTCCCGTCGAAGGGACGATTTTGTATTTGGAATTGCTGTCAACCCATCTCCACCACATTTGAAAATACAGGTGTATGTACAGTAGAGTACAGGTATC
>NC_087204.1:87959835-87987335 GCF_015104395.2 Macrobrachium nipponense
TGATCCTTGGCCACATCCAAATAACGTATCAAACATCTACCATTATTTTTAAATAGTCAATTGAGGCGATATAAGACGGAGGAGAGAGAGAGAGAGAGAGAGCGAGAGAGAGAGCGAGAGAGAGAGAGGAGAAAATACAGCTGCTTATAGGATAATTAAAAAGGATTATTTTCGTCTGAATGATAATATGATTAGTCAGTTCCAACAATATTTAAGGCTTTTATTTAGAAAATGTGATAACGATTATAAACAATACGATGTGATAAGATCTCATAATAATTATTTTCCAAAAAATATATGATAATATCTTTCTTAAAGCAGAAGGTCTCAAGTATATCAGTCAGATTAATAACTAAACAGGAATAAAAGCTCTCTCTCTCTCTTTGTCCATATATATTTCATTCAATATTGCATTTCTTTGAGTGTTACCGTAATTCCCTCCTCCCTCTTTCGAACCATTCTAACTATGTACTGGTTGTTTTGAACGTGGGCCACTTTCAGGGCAAGAAGGGCGGGAAAAAATGGATCTCACCGAGCCAGGCCTGGCGGGGAAACACCGCTTTGGGGGGTAAACTGGGTGTACGTAAAAGCAGTACCAACTTCACATAAAAAGATATTTAACATAATGATAAAACATGAAAACAAATGCAGCACACGGTAAAAAAAAAAAAAAAAAAAAAAAAACACGCTTGCTCGAGTCAGTGTTCGGTGAGAGAGAGAGAGAGAGGGAGAGAGAGAGAAGAATAGAGAGAGAGAGAGAGAGAAGAGAGAACGGCTCCTTGTATTAGCTGATCTGGGAAGATTATTCCCTTATTTCTTTCACTTACACTCTATCTGCCCAAATCACTTTTATTTTTGTTACGGTAAAATACCAATCTAGTAAATAATTGCTTTTTACGATAATTTTTACTACTGTAAAAGTAACTCAGCTCTGTAATAAACAACGGCGCCGCTTTCAGCTTCTGCATGCCTTCGATTGTTTGTTAAACGGCTTCCTTGTGAAAAATTATTTATTTCTATTTCCTTTTCTTGCATTCTTGACTTATTACTTATTTGTTTATAAAATCCTCATGTTTGTTTTAAGAGTCTGCCGTTTGCCAACAGTAAGTTGATGTATTGTGGCATAATTAATCTATTTTCGTGAACTTAAGAACCAAGTGTAAACACGCTGATTACTCTCTCTCTCTCAGACACAGTCGGACACACGCACTATCGATTCCTTTAATTGTCTTTGTACCCAATGTGAATAGAATGTATTTTGTTATCAACCTTTGCATATGCAATCAATTCGGTTTGCTCAAGAGGGTTCCCGTCTCTCCCCCCCTCCATCCCCCCCCAGCCAGCCGGCGCCATTTTTGTACCAAACAGTTCGTAAATCGTACACAGAAAAAATAAAAATTTACTTCATATAACGTACTGTTTCATTACTTTATACTCTTGATTTAACTTTTGAACTCAATAATAATAGAAAAAATGTGAAAAGGGGGACTTTATGGGTTGGCTGGAACGAATTATCCTGATTCCCTTCATTTCTTATGGGGATATTGTTTCATATTTTGAACAAATCATACTTCGAACATCCTTCTGGAATGGTTTAAGTTCGAAATACGAGGTACTACTGTATTCGGATATTTTTTTTTTACCTATGCAGCATGGCCGGACTGCAAAAAAATGTCTAAAAGTGGCCATTCTCCATGCATAGTGATAAATTGCATGCAGACAGACTGCACTTTTCTCAGTTTTAAAGGAAAAGTCCAATGCTTTTTTGACCTGCTGTAATATATCCAGATAGTAATCAGTTTTCCAAATGTGACCATTTCCCATGGTGATCAGTTGCTGCCAATAGGCTGCATTTTTTCTAAGTCTTAAGTAAAGTAAAAAACCGTTTGACCCTCCCAAAAAATTCAAGGCCATAATCCCTACTAAACGCTTCAGTGCTGTGATCGGTATGGTGTTGGCCAGCCACCTCGGTGGCCAAGAGTTTGATTCTCGGGCATTCCATTGAAGCATTAGAGATGTGTATTTCTGGTGATAGAAGTTCACTCTCGACGTGGTTCAGAAGTCACGTAAAGCCGTTGGTCCCGTTGCTGAATAACCAATGGGTTCCATGCAATGTAAAAACACCATACAAACAAACAAACATAATCCCTACTTTACGGGTATTTTTTGACCGCCTGTAATAGGCCAAGATTGCAATCTATTGTCCAAACGTGGCCATTTTCCTTGCACAGTGACAGTTGTCCGCCAGTAGGCTGCATTTTCTGTTTTCACCCCTAAAAAATACCGATAGCCTTTGTATTCGGACTATTTTTGCCGGCAACAACACCACCCAAAGGACACTGAAGCACTGAAGAAATGTTACCTTTCAAATGTAGGAGCAGTCAAAATACTTGTGAAGCTTCAAAGTTTTCTTGCGTTATCTGTGAAAAGGTTAATTAAAGGGAATGACTCCAGAAATATTCTTGGGGAGAAAAGAAATATTATGTTTCACAGAATTGAAACTGAGGTTGCTTGGATGGCATTTGTAGAGGCAGGCTATTCCTTAGGTTAAAGGAAATATACCAAAAGCAGCTGCTCTTGACATTTTTTTATCACAAAGAATATTGGAAGTTACTCTGTAAGCCAGTGTATGACGCCCACACAAATACGAAAAGAACAGTTCAACGTCACCAAAGGGAACAATGGGTTCAAGACATAAAGCAGGAAGCATTCAATAAATAGTCTTTACGTATAAAGTGAGAGTCTTGAAACATGCAAAGAAGTGTACACACTGAAAGACATAATTCAGGAATATGAAACACACACAAAGAGATATGCTGCTTACAAATGAAGAAATTAGAAACACGTGATGATGGACAAGCATTACACTCCCTTCGCAACAAACTTCAAAAGCACTTCGGGGGGGATAGTATAGGGTTTCCCTTCAGATACCACAGAAAATAAGCTTCCAATAGTATATTTTCCAAAGGATGGTGGTGTTTCTGAAGAAAGTTTTTCCCAATATATAATTGGGGGTATACAAAACTACCCATTTGGTACACAATGTAGCTCACAATTAAGGTGCAGCCTAGAATGTAGTGGGCCATGTGACATAGGTTGAAATAAGGGAAGGATAATAAAAAACTCCTAACGTTATTTAATTATAAAAGTCTGCAGGACCACCAAAAAACACCCAAGACTTACTATTCGGTCTTTTTCCCCAGCTGCAATAAGGCCGGATTGAAATCAATTGTCCAAACGTGAGCGTTTTCCATGCATAGTGTCAATCGCTTGCCATAGCGCTGCATTTTTCTGTTTTAAGGAAGTTTGTTTGACCCCCAAAAAATCAAACTCGCCTATAATTCACTTTTTTTTTTTTTTTTTTTTTGTCCCCGTCCCTGTAATAAGGCTGGATTACAGTGAACTGTATTTATAATGTTTATTTAGCATTTTTCGTGTACTATTCAACATTTAAGATCTGGTAGGGTTTGGTGATGATAACTGCTCACCGTTTTAATGATAGAAAGGATTTCTTTAGCAAGGGAGCTTCAAGAATTGCAGTTTTTAAGTAGCTAATCCTGTCCCTGTCCTCTTAAATCAAGACAATTATTCAATCAGGAATTTTGGCAGATGATAAAGAATGCTTATCTCCAGTTCTTACAGCACACTTATTCAGACTTCTAGTGAAGTTCATACCCTTGTCATTCCAATGTATATCATAATTGCATTCAATTGCCCTTGAACTTTGTAATTTTTCCTCTTGTTGATTTCCATTAAATGCAATCCCTCTTGCAGCTTTATATTTTATGGAAAAACTCAAAAGATTGTTCTTGAAAGAAGGGAAGAACAATTGCGTAAGCATCACTACTCCCCTTAAAAAATTTTGGGAGTGAAAATGATAAAATGAGTGGAAAGTATGAATAGTACACATATCATCATTATTAGTATTAATGCTCTTACATTTCAATGACTTGCAAGATATATAAAAATATATAAATAGGATACAAGGGGACAAACTAATCAGTCAACATATAAAGATCAGAGGGCAGTGGAAACAGGCTGGTACATAAAAAATAAAAACATCTTATTAGTGCCGAAATTTCAAAGGGAAAAAAACAAGTCTCATTTTCGAGGCTGTAAATAAAAGAATAAATGTTGAAGATTATAAAAAAAAACAGATTATACAAAAAATCTGTTTAAAGACAAATTTACATCAGGATAGATTCATCACTGTAGGAGGTACCAACCTCCATTGAAAGGAGAAGAAGGGCGAATGGAATAAGGGCAGGTGAAAAGCAAAGAAGACGGTTACGACAGGTAGAGAGGGGTGGAGGAATTTTGGGCATTCAACAATGGTACTGTCTGTTTTTGATAGTTAGCAATTCTAGAATAGATAGTGTAGCTCGGAAGAGGCCCCATGTTATGATTTTAAATTTATTGTATTCAATGTTGCCA
Organism: Macrobrachium nipponense; assembly: GCF_015104395.2. Classification (NCBI taxonomy): domain Eukaryota; kingdom Metazoa; phylum Arthropoda; class Malacostraca; order Decapoda; family Palaemonidae; genus Macrobrachium; species Macrobrachium nipponense. The sequence goes on from NC_087204.1 coordinate 87,964,270, forward strand.
CCACATTTTTTGGCATGCTCTCATGTTCGAAAATTCGGGATTACTCAAGTTTATTGCCCGTTCGATAGTTAACGCCTCTGTGATAGTCAGCGCATACCTTAAGAAGTCTTTGGGTGCAGCCCACGTAAGTTTTTCTCGAGAACAACGAGGACAATCGTAACTTATATATCACCCCAGATGTCATAGGTCGCCTAAACGGTCTTTAGAATTGAATAAGATCCAATCTTCAGAGGATTCTTTGGAATGAGATTAATTTTGACTGATCCATAATACAGTCAGTCCACGGGTTACAGCACTGCTGCAAAGCATGTTAATAGAGCAATGATGGCAAGCACCTTAAGTCCGGAACGACTTAACCCGAACCTGATGTAACCCGGGGGACTGCCTGCTTGAAATAATCTGCAAAAGCTTGTTGGTTTATAACTTTTATCATGCAGAAATGGAATACTGGCATAGATTTGAATTTATGCCAGGGTTCCATTTTCTGCATGATAAAAGTTTAATTTTTAAAAGCCTTTTCTTGCAAAGCTTTTTTGCCAGATTATTTCAAGATATTATGGATAAGTCAAAATTAATCTCATTCCAATGAATCCTCTGAAAATTGGATCTTTATTCAATACTAAAGGACCATTTAGGCAACCGTTATGACGTCTTGGGTGATATATAAGTACGATTGTCCTCAATGTTCTCCAGTAACTTACGTGGGCTGCACCCAAAGCCTTCTCAAGGTATGCGCCAACTCTCGCAGAGGCGTTAACAATCAACGAACGGGCAATAAATTGAGTAATCCGACTTTTTCGAACATAAGAGAGCATGCCAAAAATGTGGTAGCAACACTTAATACAATCAATTTAAAATCATAACAAGGGCCTCTTCCGAGCTAGCACTATCTACAGTATTCTAGAATCTCTAACCATCAAACAGACAGTACCATTGTGAATGCCCAAAACTCCTTCCACCCCTCTCTACCTGTCGTAACGTCTTCTTTGCTTTCACCTGCCCTTATTCCATTCGCACCCTTCTCCTTTCTATATAGGTTGGTAACCTCCTGCAATGATGAATACTATCCTGATGTAAATATGGTTTTAAACAGATTTTCGTACAATCTGTATGTTTCTGTAATCTACAACATTCATTCTTTATTTACAGCTTCGAAAATGAGACTTGTTGTCTTGAAACGTCGGCACTAATAGTAAAGATGTTTTCATGTACCAGCCTGTTTCCACTGCCCTCTGATCTTCATGTATATATATATATATATATATATATATATTATATATATATAATATATAAAAGAGATCAACAATAAAACGATCGTGTTACATTCCTTCATGTGCTGTTTCCTGTTTAGCAAGTCCGATGACGTCATCAGCCCTTACTTACGAATGAGCGAGACAGAACTGTCCTCTTGTGCTGTTTTCACCCAATGTGTATTTTCCAGTTGTTATTTTTGTGTAACCAACCAGAATTTTTTTTTACAATAAATATTAGATTTTTACTGGTGTTTTACTCTGCATCAAGGTAGCTGTTAAAGGTAAGGAGTCATTAGAGGTATATTTACATATGCTCTTGACTGCAATATGTAGCAGTCTTCATATTTGTTCTCAAAAAATAAGTAACCAACTAATGTTTTTTGTTCCTTAAGCAGACGTTTCCTTCCTGCAGTGTAGCCATTTGGTCAAATTATAATTTTTACACATGTTTATTTTGCAATGTTATTTGTGCTCCTCTATAATAATAATTACTTGGAATATTTATAATCGGGTGAAAATCCATTAAAGAAGGTCATCAGATTTTATAGATTAATTGAATAAAACTTTAAATAGTTTCTTTTGAAATATTATCCGGAACCCATGGATAAGACTACACTCTTTATGTCATAAAAGCAAAAAAACTGGCTACTCACTTATGAAAAAATATAGGAAAAATAACCCCTAAATTACATAACTATATTTCAAATCTACTTTAAAGTATTTTGTAAAGAATTGAATACTTTTTGACAAGGGACACTAACAAAAAGCAAGACATATTGAAAGAAATGAATGTTTAGTTTAGAGGTTTAGTGATTAATGGTAACAGATTTAAAACGTAAGCAGCAGTGGGCGGATTTAATGACGTCATAGACAACCAATCATAGGCTAGGACATTTACCTCCTAAAAGGAAGGAAGTGTGTGGGGTTCACCTTGTGGCGTGTGTTGCTGTTTGGTGGTATTCGCAGACAGTTTATTCCAGGGACGTGAAGAAGTCAAAAGATAAAGTCAAGTAATTTTTCCTTATAGCATGTTTTTCTGTATTATTATAATATACTATTATTTATTATTCTTATTAAAGTTTAAGAGAGAGAGAGAGAATGGTTGTAAAATGAAATGCAAGTGAACATTATGAATATAAAAATTGGAGGCTTTATTAAGCAAGATATTTTGCTTTCATAAGAATTATCTTGTGAAAGTTTCAAGTTTTTATGTATGTCCTTGTTGAAACTACTTTTCCCTATCAGTCTCTTTAACTTTCTAATCCTTTTGTCAATTGATCCATCTCCTTTTTTTTTATTATATTACATTTATCCCTCACTCTCTTTCACTGACATGGATAACCAATTATTTTTGTCCTTCAAAAAAGACATATGTAATTATATAATCATTACTGCTGTATATAGAGAAGAGAGAAATATAGTTCCTGTAAACATGAGGGTCTACTTATCCTTATATGTAAATTTATAAAAAAATAATTTAATAAATGATCAACCGGAGGTTATTTCTGTCTTCAAACTTAAGGGGAGCGCTGACTCCATAAGGCCCCATTATAAAGTAAGTCCTTATAACTTCCTTATGATTGAAGGGATTTGCTTGAAATTTCTATCATATTCTTCAACTAATAATGAAAATTTTCCAAGAGAAATTTTTAGAAATTCGATTCTAAGTTAATTGGTTTTGCATTTGAAAAAAATTATGGTATCACTTTTATAAAATAATATACCAAAAAATAAATTTTTCACTCAAAAATCAGTTTGGCTCTTTGAAAATCAAGTTAAATAGTTATACTCCCCCCTGTAAAAGTTTTATTGAATTTGGTTCAGTCTTCTTGAAGTTAGAAGAACTTCTTTTTGAAAAAAAGTAACTATTTATGCCAGGCAGAAAGCTGATTTTTGCACTAAAACTATTCTGTCATATAAGAAATAATCTCTGAAATTTACAATATGATCAAGTGAATAGAAATGAGATTTCTTGACTACTAAATTTTACCTAAAATTCACATTCATATTTCTATGCAACGTTTGCAAATGAATTTTAAACTTTGACAGTTAGAAGACTGATTTTTGCACTAAAACTATTTAGTCATATAAGGTATAAGTCCTGAAATTTACAATGTAATCAAGGGAATAGAAATGTGACTTCTTGATTAATATATTTTACCTCAAATTCGCATATATATATATTTCCATGTAACATTTGCAAATGAATGAGAAACTTTGATAGTTAAAAGGCTGATTTTTTTACTAAAACTATTTTGTCATATAATAAATATTCCCTGAAATTTATAATATAATCAAAAGAATAAGAATGTGGTTTCTAGATTTCAATATTTTACCTGAAATTCACATATATTTTCATGTAAATTTTGCAAAATGAATTTGTTATTAATGATAAAGTGTATAATACATGGCATGATGGTGACGCAATATCATTTATAGAAGAATAAATTCTAGAATTTGAAATAAGCTAACAAGATAGAAGATGGAGAATGCTTACAGAGAACAGCAATCCCCAAAGAGATGGGTAGAGGCTGAAGACATAAGAAAAGAAATGTGCTCACAATTATAAATGTATATAAAAATCTTACATATACACACACACATACACACAAATATATATATATATATATATATATAATATATAGATTATATATATAGATATTGTATATATGTATATATATGTATATATATATATATATGATATATTATATATATATTATCTATATATATATATTATTAAAAATAGTAAATATATAAAATTATAAGTTCTTATATATGATATATATATATATATATATATATATATATAAATATATATATTCTTCTTTTTTTTTTTTTTTTTTTTTTTAAAAAAGAAAAAAATAATATAAAAAAAAAAAAAAAAAAAAAAAAAAATATATATATATGTATATATATATACACTGTATATCTATATTAAAAACCTGGTAAGATTTTCGCTCCTGGAAGTTTAAGTAATAAAAGAAGAGGGCTATAAATAGAATAACTTTTACAATATTAAAAAGTATGCTAAAATAACCTAATAATTATAAGAAATATAGTTTGTCATTAAGCTAAAAGAAAAATAAAAACTACAAAGTGACTTTAAGCTAAACGTAAATTAAAACACTAAATAACTTAGTAAAATAACACATCCAAAAGCAAAACGAAAAATAAAAATTGAAAAAATAAACAAAGACACCATTCTGCCAGACTTACTGTTAAGAGGTTTGGTTGTTAACTGATGGAAAATAGCATAGTCAAAAGGCGATGTTGGAGGAATCAAAAACAAGGGGGAGACAGAGAGAGAGAGAGAGAGAGAGAGAGAATGTGAGTAATAGGTTTTTTCAGTTAAGCAATATGTAACGGTGTGGAGGTAGTTTGGTTGAAGGTAGGAGACAGTTTCTTGATGTAAAGAGATTCTAAAAGAAGGAGCGAAAGACAATCAGCAGTTTGACAGAGTATTTTGAAATTATTGTACATAACGTCAGTTTTGCATGAATTTGCATGGTTCCTTATGCCGTCAAATTCTTTTGATTTTAAAATGCAGCCAGTGCTATGACTGGCACCTCTATGGGAATCGACGCGGACTTTCAGTAAGTGTCGGGTAGATCCGACGTAATTTCCAAAATTACATTTTGGACAAGTATACTCACACAACGAAAGAACGCATAACTCCGGAAGGATGTCTTTGAATTTAAAAAGTCTTCCTATTGTTAAAGGGTTGTTGGACAACAGCGCTAAGCACTTTGTATCCCCTATGTCCATTTCAAGAGTCGCCCACATTTGCCGAGACGTAATTACGGTTAACTTTTACGAACCGTCCACGCTAACGGGGCATCATTTTTCATCATCTGCCTTTACAGACTATTGGCCGAGGAATCTACTACGGCTCATTTTTAACATACACACTTGATCAGTAGGGGTAATCATTCTATTCTTAACGATAGCAACAGCTTTTTTAGGGTATGTTCTACCCTGAGGACAAATATCATTTTGAGGGGCAACTGTAATTGCCAACCTAATATCAGCCACCCCATTTGTAGGAACAGACCTAGTACAATGGATTTGAGGAGGATTTGCAGTAAGAAATGCAACTCTTACACGATTCTTTACATTCCACTTTTTATTCCCATTTATCATTGCAGCTGCATAATTTATTTCTTCACCAGACAGGATCTAACAACCCCCTAGGAATTTCTAGTCAACTAGAAAAAGTTCCATTCCACCCCATACTTTTCATTTAAAGACATCGTAGGATTTGTAGTAGCATTAGCAGCTTTAAATCATTCAACAATACTAGATCCTTATCTACTAGGAGACCCAGACAACTTTATCCAGCTAATCCTCTAGTCACTCAAGCACACATTCAAACCAGAATGATATTTCATATGCGCATATGCTATTCTACGATCGATTCCTAATAAACTGGGAGGAGTTATTGCACTAGTGATATCAGTGGCTATTTTATTTATCCTTCCCTTTACCCACAAAAATAAATTCCGAAGACTCGCTTTCTACCCTGTCAGTCAAGTCCTATTCTGATCTATAATTAGAATTGTCATCTTACTCACATGAATTGGAGCTCGACCTGTAGAAGACCCCTACATCTTAACCGGACAGACTCTTACAGTACTCTATTTTTCCTTTTTCATTATTAACCCTCATGCAATAATTACATGATAAAGCTAATAGACTGGCTATTCATCTTTAGGAAGACGGGTGCTTTGAAAGCACCTAAAAAGTGTTCGAATCGCTTAATAGTCTATCCTAATTTTCTTACAAACTAAATTAGTAGAACCTCTAAAAAAAAACTTTAACCTTATGAAGAAAATACAGTAGTTCAAAGCCGTAGGAAGATAGCTTTTCCAAGTTAGATACATCAACGTATCGTAACGAAACCGTGGTAAAGTCCCCCGCACCCATACAAAACAAAACCCAACAAACATAACTTTTACATAAAAAACGACAGAAACGAGACATCTTCCTAAAAAAATAATTGAAAACAATGCTCTTAGTTCAGTACTGAAACCAGACACTAGTTCAGACTCCCCTCTGCAAAATCAAATGGAGTCCGATTACTCTCCGCCAAACAAGAAGCAAACCATAACAAAGCCAAAGGGAACCCTAAAATAAAAAATCAACAATAACGCTGATAACTTTCAAACAAACCTAAATCAAAACCTCCCACTAGAAACAATATCCTAAGTAGAATTAAAGCAAGACTTACTTCATATGAAATAGTCTGAGCTACAGCACGAAGACGCCCTAAAAGAGAGTATTTAGAATTAGACCTCAACCTGCACCCAAAGTAGAGTAGACTCTTGCCCTTGTACAACAAAGAAAGAATAAGACCCCAAACTCAAAAGAAAACAAATCCAACTCATGAAGTATGGGGCACCAACAAACAAGAGCAATAAATAAACTAAAAACCGGAGACAAGAAATAGGGAATAAAATTACTTATGGTAGGAAAAGTCTGTTCTTTAGTAAATAACTTCACAGCATCAGCAAACGGTTGCAGCAAACCGGCATAACCGACTTTATTGGGACCCTTACGAATTTGAATATAACCTAAAACCTTACACTCCAGCAAAGTAAAAAAGGCAACAGAAACCAAAACCAAAATGATTAAAATAAGATAAACTCACTAACTTAATCAAGATCATCATAGAAAAGAACCTTTTAAATTCTCTCTATTACCTATAGTAATCACTATATTAACGGATCCTAAATCCGACACATTAATCTGCCAAGGTAATCCTCCATTATAGTGTTTATCTTAAACTAAGACTATCTCAAAAGCTCAATTCTTTCCGTACTAAAGACCATTTTGCAACTTATAAAAGATAGAAACCAAACCTGGCCTCACACTGCACCGGTTTGAACTCAAACCATGTAAAATTTTTTTTAAAGGTCGAACAAACCTGCCAGCTGACGGCTTTGTTATGGTTTGCTTCTTGTTTGAAAACAATGCTCTTAGTTCAGTATTGAAACCAGACACTAGTTGTCAGACTCCCCTCTGCAAAAATCACGCTGTATCCCTAAAGTAACTTATACTTTTAATCTACAAAGAAAGATCAAATACTAATTATAATTATTAAAGTAAACAGTTACACATTATATCTACATCTCCCTAACGAAATATAAGCCCAACAAAGCTACTTTTCACTTTAATCGCAAGCCGAGTTAAATTTACATAAATTTTTATAGGGTCTTATCGTCCCACTAAATAATTTGAGCCTTTTCACTCAAAAGTTAAATTTAAATCACGTAAAGGAGACAGCTTATCCCTCGTCCAACCTTTCATTCAAGCCTTCACTTAAAAGACTACGACTATGCTACCTTCGCACGGTCAAATTACCGCGGCCCTTTAACTCAATAAGTGGGCAGGCTAGACTTTTATAACTTTTACTCACAGACATGTTTTTGATAAACAGGCGGGAGACAAAATTTGCCGACAGTTCCTTCTGAACGCCTTTTAATATTTAAAAACAAATTATTATATTTAATAATAAAAAAACTTTATACTAATATAAACATTCTATCTTCCACTTAAACAATAAATGAAATTCTTTACTAAAAGCAGCAAGATACTTTAAAAATATAGACACAAATCCTTATTGACTTTAAATACTCAACAAAAACACAGATAAGAGCTCATTCATCCTACCCTTCTTTCTAAATCATTATTAGACTTAGCACAAAATTAAACTCATTTTATAAAGAACCAGATATACAAAGACCGACTAACATATCACTACTAAAAACTTTTTTTGAATAAAATTTAGCTCTCCTTATTTCGGGACTTTGCAACTAACGCAACTATATAGTAGGCCCCTGATACAAAAGGTACGAAAATTCAACACTACTTTATTAAAATCTTAAATAATTCCATCACTGTACTTATTAACTATAATCTCTAAATAAAATTCTATATCATAATAAAAACAAAACTTATAATTTTTTTTTATAAAATAATAATAATTAATTTTGAAGTAGTGACCCAAGGCAATCCTTCCAGCGTAAATGGAGTGCTTCAACAACTAGCTACAACTCACATTGCTAGATGCATTTTCCAGTACAACTTCTATGTTACAACTTATCTCACTTTAAGTAGTGAGAGCGACGGGCGATGTGTACATATCCTAGAGCTAATATCAATTTAACATATTAAAATAAAAATACAATTAAATCCACCTTCAAATTTTATTTTCAAAAAACTATCCGTCTATAAATACAATACATTGTAACCCACCTATGACTTTACCATTGGCTGCACCTTGACCTAATATATTTAACATAAATTAATTTCAATGGCTATATTAATACACCACCTAATAATGGAGGTATACATACTGATAACAAGATAAAGTGAGATCATTCGTGGTATATCGTTTAAATGGCAGGTTCCTCTAACTAGACTTGGATACCGCCAAATCCTTTAAATTTCAAGATCATAACTAATACTAATCGAGCAATATATTTCAAATCCAGTATAACAGGGTATCTAATCCTGGTCTAAGTCTAGATTTTAATAGCATCTAAGAGAATCTGTAAGTCTCAACATTACTACTGAACTATAAGTTTCACCTCTCAACTCACTTAAAGAAGAAACTTACAAATCTTACCTTATAACTTCCATCTTTCTCGCAGTCTAACCGCGGCTGTGGCACAAATTTACCCTGAAATTCCTAGAATTACTGGATTAGAGAATTACTCCACAAACCAAATACATATACTGAAATCTAACTAAACAAATATATTAAATTTATACTATCCGCACTTACTTACATGTAAACTATTCTTTAAACAGAGGAACAAGCAAGGATCAAACTTTCAGCTCATGAAAATTTACAATTCTAAAATCTAATAACTTCAATTTAAGTTTAAAAAATAGAAAAACAAATTTTTTATTTTTTGAAAATATTTTAAAATAAAATACGTAAGAAACACAAATAACAAGACAAGAATAGACTACCCCCAGAGCAAACCTACCCACTCGTTCAATAATTATATATCTGGATTTAAAATCACTTTTTTTTACTTCATATAATAGAGTAATTAATATGGTAACTTATTATCCAAATGATATATTTATATACCGAGTCTTTAATAAAGAATAAATAGTTTACAATTATTGAAAGTTTTTTTGTTTTTAATAAATTATTCTCAATAGAGGAACTACCCCTTTTCTTGGGATTCCTACCCAAGCTCAGAGGGATTAAACAGCTTACAACTCAAGCTTCAATTCTATGAGTCAGAGTCTTGACAATAAGAGCACTTATTACACTCTTCTTCTATACTCGAATCAGAATTACAGTGTTGACATTAAAGTCACCTAAAATATTAATACTCAGATCCCATTCCCAAAAAATAGCTCTATTTTCACTAATCAACCTAACTCCCATTCTCTACCCCCTAGCTGTTATAATTCAATTCTAAGGTTTTAAGTTAACTAAACTAGTAGCCTTCAAAGTTCCCAAGAAGAGTATCAATCTCTTAAACCTTATTAAGCTAAGGTACAATTACATCTTCAGGATTGCAGCTTGACGTCTTATCTAAACTACATAGCCTGGACAGGGAGACAAATCTCATAACTAGATTTACAATCCATCACCTATATCGGCCACCTATCCTACGCAACGGTGGCTTTTTTCAACAAACCATAAAGACATTGGAACCTTATATTTTATCTTCGGAGCTTGAGCAGGAATAGTAGGCACGTCCCTAAGACTATTAATATGGGCAGAATTAGGTCAGCCAGAGAGATTAACTGGAAATGATTAAATTTACAATGTTATTGTTACCGCTCGTGCCTTAGTAATAATTTTCTCTATAGTAATATCCATTATAATTGGAGGATTCGGCAATTGATTAGTACCTCTAATATTAGGAGCCCCAGATATAGCATTACCGCGAATAAATAACATAAGATTTTGACTTTTACCACCATCACTTACCCTACTTTTATCAAGAGGAATAGTCGAAAGAGGGGTAGGTACAGGGTGAACTGTTTACCCCCCCTAGCCGCAGGAACTGCCCACGCAGGAGCCTCAGTAGACCTACGAATTTTCTCCCTACACTTAGCAGGTGTGTCTTCAATCCTAGGAGCCGTCAATTTTATTACTACAGTAATTAATATACGATCACCGGGAATAAAGACCGGCTGCCTTTATTCGTGTGAGCCATATTTCTAACGGCTATTCTTCTCCTCCTCTCTCTCAGTATTAGCAGGAGCTATTACCATGCTTTTAACAGACCGAAATCTAAACACATCATTTTTCGATCCAGCCGGGGGAGGTGACCCAATCCTTTACCAGCACTTACTCTGATTCTTCGGCCAGAAGTCTATATTTTAATTCTACCGGCCTTTGGGAATGATTTTCTCACATTGTAAGACAAGAATCAGGTAAAAAGGAATCATTTGGCACCCTAGGCATAGTTTATGCCATAATAGCAATTGGAGTTTTAGGCTTCGTAGTATGAGCTCACCACATATTTACAGTAGGAATAGACGTAGACACACGAGCTTACTTCACATCAGCTACAATAATTATTGCTGTTCCAACAGGGATTAAAATCTTCAGGTGATTAGCTACTCTTCACGGCACACAATTTACCTATAGACCATCACTGATTTGAGCATTAGGGTTTATTTTCTTATTTACCATAGGAGGATTAACAGGAGTAGTCCTGGCTAACTCATCTATCGACATTATTCTCCACGATACTTATTATGTAGTAGCACACTTCCACTACGTATTATCTATAGGAGCCGTATTTGGTATTTTTGCAGGAATTGCTCACTGATTCCCCCTATTTACCGGCCTATCACTCAACCCTAAATGATTAAAAGTTCACTTTACTACAATATTTATTGGAGTAAATTTAACCTTCTTTCCACAACACTTCTTAGGATTAAACGGAATACCTCGACGATATTCTGACTACCCAGACGCCTATACCACATGAAATGTAGTTTCTTCAGTGGGATCTTCAATTTCACTTATCGCTGTCTTAGGATTCATCATAGTAGTATGAGAAGCACTAACATCTAAACGACCAGCCCTATTCTCACTGTTTATACCAACCTCTATCGAGTGACAGCACAACTTACCCCCAGCAGATCACAGCTACATAGAAATCCCCCTAACAGCTAATTATCTAAAATGGCAGACCATTGCATAGGATTTAAGCTCCTAATAGGAAACTTAGTTTCTTTTAGAAAAATGGCAACATGAAAAGCCCTCAACCTCCAAGACGCAGCATCCCCGCTAATAGAACAACTAATTTTCTTTCACGACCACGCCATACTAGTTTTAATTTTAATTACTACCCTAGTAGGATTCATACTCTCATCTCTATTTTTTAACTCACTCACAAACCGAATTTTATTAGAACACCAAACCATTGAAACTATTTGAACAATTCTTCCTGCCATTATTTTAATCTTTATTGCTCTTCCGTCACTCCGTCTGCTCTATCTTCTGGATGAAGTAAATAATCCCGGAGTAACCCTTAAAGCTATCGGACGACAATGATACTGAAGATATGAATACTCGGACTTCACACAAATTAGATTTGATTCATATATAGTATCAACTCAAGACATCACAGAAAGGGAATTTCGACTCTTAGAAGTAGACAATCGAACAATTTTACCAATAAACACTCAAATTCGAGCCTTAATCAGAGCGGGAGATGTAATTCACTCATGAACAGTACCAGCTCTAGGAGTTAAAGTAGACGCAGTTCCAGGGCGATTAAATCAAATTAGATTTCAAATCAATCGACCAGGACTATTTTACGGTCAATGTTCAGAAATTTGTGGAGCAAATCACAGATTTATACCTATTGTTGTGGAAAGAACTTCCGTTAAATCTTTCCTAGACTGAGTCTCATCTAACAATAATTCATTAGGTGACTGAAAGCAAGTGTAAGTCTTTTAAACTTACAATAGTAGTTACGCCTACCTCTAATGATTAAAATTAGTTAAAAAAAATAACACGAGTTTGTCAAGCTCGAATTATTACAAAGTAAGATTTTAAAATCCCTCGAATAGCCCCCCTTTTATGTCTCAACCTTTATATATTTTTCACAGTAGTACTCACCCTTATTATCATCTCAAAATACTTCATTAAAACTCCAATTAAAGTAGACTCTAACTTAGTGGCTACTAAAACAGACCAAGCCAACTGAAAATGATAACAAACTTATTTTCAAGATTCGACCCAATTTCAAGGATTAATCATATACGTATATGTCAAAAAATCACCATAACATGACTGGAATATTTTGAAGTAATAAAAGTCTACACTTATGTAAGATGTGTATTAAAAAATTCCTAAAAGACGGGAGCTTTCGTCTATTTAATCAGTAGACCTCAACAGCCGTACTGATTTTTTCCTTTTTTTAAAAAATTATACAAGTTCGACAGATAGGCAAGATTCTGGAACCGTCTCCAAGGGAGATAACAACTGCCCAGGTTGTCTCTCTTTCTCCTGCCCAGGCATTGGAAGGAAGAGCCCCATTGCAGGTGCCGATGCAGAAGGTATGGACAAGGGAACAGCCGAACACACAGGGGAAGTAGTTCAACAGCGACGATCGGCTAGTCTTTTGGCCAGACAACATTTGAATGAGGGAATTACATGATGTGGATAGTTTGTTTTTGTTGTTATCTCCCTTGGAGACGGTTCCAGCGTCTTGCCTGTCCTTTGTTACCTCTTGTCTATTTAATTAAAAAGGAAAAATCAGCATAGCTGATGAGGTCTACTGATCAAGTAGACGAAAGCTCCCGTCGTAAGAATTTTTTAATACACATCTCACATAAGTGTGGACTTTTATTACTTCAATATATATATGTGCAAATATATGCATATATATATATATATATATATATATATATATATATATATATATATATATATATATATATATATATATATACAGTAAGTCCTCGGGTTACACTGGTCTCGACTTACGATGTTTCGTGGTTATGAACGCGCCCCATAAAAATATAAAAAATAATAATATTATGTGTCATTCCATCTTACGCAGTTAGCGTGTAAGCGACGTAAACAAACGCGAACTAGTTCGGGCGCACAGCGGAAGAAATACGCTTTGTGGGGGAGAGGACGGCGTCGCTCACTACACTCATTCCTCGCCCATACACCATTTTGGTTGTTTACACTGCCTCTCTCTCCCTCGTGTTGTATCGTTTTTTGTAAACTTTTGTGCTCTTTGTTATGGCTCCCAAGCGCAAGGCGGACTCTTTTGATGGTAGTGCATCGAAGAAAAGAAAGGCCATCCCATGGAAATTAAAGTGGACATTATAAAGCGATCTGAGAAGGGAGAAACGCCAACAACACTTGGCTGCTCACTTGGCTTTTAGCCGTTTCGACCGTTGCTACCATTATCAAAGAATAAAGAGCGCCATCGTTGAACATGTGAAAGGATCTGCTCCTATGAAAGCGACAGTGTTAACTAAGCAGCGTAGTGGTCTAATAATTGAAATGGAAAGGTTATTGGTGCTTTGGTTGGAAGACCAAATCAACGGCGTATCCCAGTCAGCCTTATGGTGATTCAGGAGAAGGCGAAAAGATTGTTTGAAGCGTTGAAAAAAGAAAAAGGGGGAGGGAAGTGAAAGTGAAGAGTTTGTGGCTAGTAGGGGTGGTTTATGCGATTTAAGGCTGGGCCAATACCATAACCTTAAAGTGCAAGGTGAAGCTGCTAGTGGGGATGAGAAAGCAGCGAGTGAATTTCCCTAAAGCGTTGTCTGAGATAATTAAGTAAGGGGGTAGGGGGGTTCTGCTCAGCAAGTGTTTAACGTGGATGAGACAGGTTTTGTTTGGAAGCGTATGCCTAACCGCACTTACATCGCTAAGGAGGAGAAGTCAGCACCCGATCATAAAGCCAGCAAGGAGAAGCTAACTTAACTTCTTGGGGTAATGCAGCTGGCGACTTCAAAACTGAAGCCCTTGTTGGTGTATCAGGCTGAAAATCCAAGGGCACTCAAGGGCATTTGGAAGGGTCAACTACCAGTAATTTGGAAGTCCAACAAGAAGGCATGGGTGACCTTGCAGTGTTTAGAGACTGGTTCGTAAACCATTTTGTTTGTTCCAAGTGTGGAGCGGTATTGCGCCTCCAAGGGTATCCCCTTTAAGGTGTTTGCTAGTGCTGGAACAATGCCCCTGGACACCCTGCCCAGCTGGGAGACTTCAACCCTAATGTCAAGGTGGTTTACCTTCCACCTAATACCACGGCCCTTTTAAAGCCTATGGACCAAGGAGTGATTGCTTCGTTCAAGGCCTACTACCTACGAAGGACAATTTGCTATGGCTTTACAGGCAACTGAAAACCAAGAAGGACTTGACTCTGAAGGACTTTTGGAAATCCTACAACATCCTTGATGCTGTAAAGAAACATTGCTGATTCCTGGGAGGAGGTTAAGCAAACAAACATGAATGGTGTCTGGAAGAAAATTTCCGTCTGAATTTGTGAATGATTCCATGGGTTTGAGGACATAGTTCAGCAAGTTGTCAAGAACGTTGTGCCCTGAGTAAGGAAATCAATTGGAGATGGAGGTTGATGATGTTACAGAGCTGCTGGAGTCTCATGGCGAGGAGTTATCTGCTGAGGACCTGATACAACTGGAGAAGCAGATGATAGAGGAAGAAGAAGCACCCACCCCAGAGCCTCAAGGCTTTCACAAGGCAGGGACTTGGCAAGAGGTTTTGCAGAGTTGCAGCAAGCGTTGGCAACTTTTGAGGCTCAGGATCCCAAACTTGGACAGGTTCACTAGGGTTTCCAGAGGCATCATGGATTGATGCAGTGTTACAAGGAGTTCTTGGATGAAAAGAGGTGTTCTCTCTGTTCAGACTAACCTGGAGAAGTATTTTAAGAAGGTAGAGAGGCCTGCAAGAGATCTGTACCCTCTACCTCAGCTTGCCTCTGCTAATCCAGACTTGCCTGCCCCACAATCTCCAGCACCTTCTGAATGTTCTGCTAACCAGACTCGCCTGCCCCACAATCTTCCAGCACCTTCTGAAATGTTCTGCTAACCCAGACTCACCTGCCCCAGCATCTCCACCACCTTCTGTAGGTTCTGCCTCACTCAAGACTCACCTGCCCCAGCATCTCCCGTAGTATGTTCTGCCTCACCTCAAGAATCACCTGCCCAGCATCTTCCAGCATCTTCTGGAGTTCTTTTTCTTCACTAAACCTCCCCCAGTCTCTCCAGCACCGCAGCTTCCTCTCCAGTGTGCAAGCCAACCAAATTAATAAAGGTAAGGAATTGTTATTTTACATTAAATCATGTGGTATTTTTTAATGTTCCGACTTACGCTGAAAATCGTGTTACGACGCATCTAAGAACGGATCAACGTCGTAACTCGAGGACCCCCTGTATATATATATTATATATATATATATACATATATATATATATATATATATATATATATATATATATATATAATATATATATATATATATATTATATATATATATATATATATATATGATAAAAGGAAGCCCATAAAAAACACCAAAATATAGAGAGAAAAAGTAACTATATTTCTAGAGACTGCTGTCTCTCTTTTCAGGTATATGAATGAGAAAAGTTTACAGAAAAGGTGGTATTTATACCAAGAGATCCATCCACAGGTAAGCCAATTTAGGTCACCCCCACTGATAATCTTCCTTTAATCTTCTTAAGCTTGGTTGAATGAAAACCTTGTCGATCATCTGAATCCCATGCACCTTTTGAGATGTTCAATACCTGCCTCTCTTTTATTAAGGCCGATTCCATCATCTGACTCTGTACCAGCAGTTGCTGCTATAAAATTATATGTGACAAATTCCATTTATATGGTTGAAAATTAGCTGAGATCTGTGTCCATACCTAACGACCGTTTGTGTTGATTAATCTCTGGGGAAGTGGTTTTCTGTAAATCCGATGTAAGATTGGTCACAGTTCTGGCATGGGATTTCATAAACCACTGTTTCCTTGGGGAATGTCTTTGTTGGACGTTAAACAGGGATTGGCAAAATCGTAATAATGGACAAAAACAAGTGAAGTGCGGAATTTAGCACAGGAAATGGAAAGTTTGTTGACACAAGCGATCCGCAAACATCGAGGATCGCGTCAATCTTTGAAACATTTTTAGGTAGTTGTAAGTAAAAATTTTGGAAAGCGTCATGGGGGTAGTGTGCGCTGCATTTGGTCACACTTTTCAGTACCCTCTGGTTAATCTTAAAATATGGCCTTAATTTCTAACTTTGGAGAAAATACTAACTTCGAAAGGAGAGTAGAGGTCTCGAGCTGTTCCTCTTCCACCACCAACAACTCATGACTGATGACCATCTCCGGTGTCAGGACGTGTTTAAGTACTTTTTCGGAGGGTGGCCACAAACGCGGTAGTCAGCGGGTTGATCAGCCGAGTCGGTTGTTACCCTATATAGAAATACCAAATGACGTTTACTGTTCTTGTATAATCACTATCATTACTATGAATAATAGTTATCACGAAAGAAAACAAATCTTACCTAAATCAGCCATTGTCTATCCCAGTGATTCCTTTGATTCCTCCTCTGCACAGATTTCGTTTCATATATTTTTCCCTCAGACGGATGACACTTCTCTCGATTCTTGGCAGGCTTGACCAAAAACACACTCACGAGTCACAATGGCGAACGTTTATGGGTAAAGATAACGATGTTATACAGTACTGTTACCTATGCTTATATTATTGTATCTGAAAATGCATAATGAAAATATGTCAAGGCATAAAAAAATATTATATGTATACTTGTTGGCATAGTACACATATGATACGACGATGGCGAGTTCAAAATATCAAGATACAGAACCATTTATATCAATGATTTCATTTTTTTTTGTACAAGAAAACGTACAAGCCCTTATTAAAGAAAATGGGTTAATTTTAGTGGGACACTTTTTTCTACTATTCAATATTTGCAATCATAATGACTGAGCGACAGTGTTCCGCCCAATGTTCGTTCAGAGGGAGATATCACAAGGTATCGAGGTTACATAGATACATATTTGCTCTGATTGATATTTTTGAGAGAAAGAGCCAGTTTTATCATAGATAATGTGTCCTTAAATAGGAGAGAAAAGCATATTTTTCTCACTTCCACCTAAAAAGTCATATAGACATATTGTGATTATTATTCGCACAATGCTGTTCACAGGCCAGTAGATGCGTTTTTTGAACAAATATGTAAAATACGGCGACCCCCCCCCCCGGCCCCCCCCCCCCTTTTTTTTTTTTTATCTTCAGGACATATATTATTAGACATTATAGAGTTCAAATCCACCAATAACTAAAAATCGATAATATCTCGAAAATCGGTTGTCGCCGCCCGCACCCCTTAATAAAAGTACCAGTCTTGAAAGCTGAAGTAATAATTGCATATATGTACACCACACACATACACACACACACAAACGCACACACGCACGCACGCACACACACACACACACACGCACGCACGGGACACACACACACACACACACACATATATATATATATTATTATTATAGGTATGTATATTAATATACATATAGTAATTGTGTGTGTATGTATGTATTATCTATACAGAAAGAGATCGTATTGGAAAAGGTTCAAAAAGAGGAGACATATTCGCCAGCTTTCGGAGGATCTAATAAAATAGATGAAAAGGAATATGATTGACCTAAACCAATTAAACTATAAGTTCTCTCGTCACAGGCGTCACTTGGGAATGTTTATTTTTCTTCTTCTTATTATTTATTTATTATTATATTATTATTCATTCATTATTATTATACGCCTCGATGACGTACGGCCGGCGGTAGCTATTGAATGAGCAAGCCCCCCTCCTCTTCTCCGGGTAGTACTGACGTAGTTTGCCAGGTGCCAATTGGTTGGGGCAAAAAAAAATCATATTTAAATATCCTACTAGTTGCAATTTGTGTTTTTTGTCCTTACACCGAATGATTGCTGATAAATATATAGAATCCTTCGAGTATAACGAGAATATGACTAGATTTGTTTTTCCATATGCGAACTCTGTTTGTCAACCTTGAAGTAAAAACCAGTTTTTAGTCATTTTTTTTCGTTTGTTATTCAGTGCTCCTTACTCCATCGTAGCCACAGTGTAGGACAAATTCTGACACAAAATTGATTTGGCTTCTTTTTTTAATTATTGTCCAGTTGCGCACAAAACATTTGCAAATAAATATATTCTAGGATAATTTATACTTTAAGATTGAAATTATATCTTATTAGTTCAATAACTCTGCAATGTTTTATATAGACTTTTTTTATGGCTACTCTAGACTCCTTGGATAAGCCATCAACGTCGATTAAAACAAAAATAAACTGGCAACTCGGTCATGAAGAAAACTGCTGAAAATGAGCACTCCAGAGTATTTCCTTATTCCAAATGTATGTTAAACATATTCTGTATCAATTTTAAGACTTGTGACAACGGCGGAACATATGCATGAGACAGATACGAGTTTAAAGGGATTACTGTTTATTTTTGAAATGATAGTTGCTAATGGCAATTAATTCATGAACGTAACATGCATCGCACTCATACGAAATAAAACCCACACATAAGAAAGGGTGCATAACTAGAAACGTTTTTGGACAAATGGACGACCCTTTTTGTTAAGACTAAAAAACGTTTTTGGTGAGCCTTACCTCTTTGGTCAGAAATAGGAACATCGTTGGGCAAACTAGGACCTTTTTTTTGGTCAGACTATGGAACTTTGTTGGGCAAACTTGGACTTTTGGTAAATCTAGGACCTTTTCGGTCAGAATAATAACTTTCCTTTGTTGGACAAAAAACTTGTACCTTTTTGGGTAAATCTTAGAGCCTTTTCGGTGTTCAGAAATAGGAACTTTGTGGGGCAAACAAGGCAGGATCTTTTTGGTAAGAACTGTCAAAGTGTTACATAATAAAAATATGGAATGTTATTCCATAATATAGAAAAACTAAAAATTTGATTAATTAAAACCAAGTGACCCAAGAGGTCAACCAGATTGCGTTGCAGGGAATGTGATCAGACCAGAGACGATAAAGTATGCTAAGATGATGTATACAATAAAGTAGGCTAAGATGACGTGCCTCCCATCACTGTGGTCCTTACTTCATTGTTTTTGAAAACATTAGTCCAAGCTTCCTGCTTGAGACAACTACCGCGACCTATAATTCAAACGGCCTACGTGATTTGTAAATCTATGTCATCTGTGGTGTTATGTTCGTATGTTCGAGCTACTGTCTGCTTCCTTTATGATTTGTAAAACGAGATTTGTAGTTCAGATTTGAATTATTTAGCCATCATCATTGGCAGACCTGTACAAATTTCCTCTGATCTTCATCATGTAATCTCAGAGAATATAAATATTTTTTGTACTCAGTGTTTTCTACTAGAACCTCACATCAGAAAGAGATCGAATGAATTGTAACTTATCATATCATGAGCTTTAAACATATCTCTGTCGTCATAAACACAAGAAAGATATGGACTTCGTAAGTATCATCAACCCCAAGACCACAACCCAATAACCTCACAGGGCGCCTTATTATTACAAGGCAACAGCCCCCCCTTTTAATCCTACAACCACCATTTTGGTCAGAATTTTGTTCGCTTTGTTGTAAGTTCTAAATGAAGTAATAGGCAATTTTTTTTAGCATTAGGTGCATGGAAGCGTGGTCATTATTATTATATTATTCCTTAAGAGGACCAGTGACAGTCATATATGAAATAAACATTACTGAACTAAAATAAACTCGATGTTTTTAGAACATCCGTGGAACTGAGTGTGCAATCTCGATCAAATAGAAATTTTACATTTTCCCACATTATAAGAAGAACTAAAAACATCCTTTCTGTCGGCTCACCGCCAAGCGATAGATATGCACGCCCAATCGATAACAACGACTATATTTGAACTTTGTAGCTCTATTAAGACCCAATGCCAACTTACTTAATAATGCACAGGTAACACTATGATAAAGCAAATCAATCAAATAATTGCCATATCGTTCATTTTGAAAAAAGGAAAGTAAATTTATCCATGGCCCTCTTTTCTTGCCCTTAACAGCTATCGTAAGGCTGGCCCGAAGGATTAGATATTTTTACGTGGCTAGGAACCAATTGGTTTCCTAGCAACGGGACCTACAGCTTGTGTGGGATCCGAAGCCACATTTATATCGGATAAATTACTTTCTAATCTGTGGTATATGAGGATAGAAAAGTTTATAGACAGGCCGTCCTCTTATGGCGATTTAAATTCAATCTATCTGAGGAGGACAGAAGAGAATAGGCGAAAGGATAAGTCTATCCATAAATAGACCTAGTCTCTATTCTTCTGAGAAGGAAGGAGAGAAATATAATAGAAGAGAAGGAGGAGAATAGAACAATAGAAAGGAAGGAGAGAATAGAATTAGTAAGAGAAGGAGAGAAGAGAATAGAAAGAAAGGAGAGGAACATAATAGAAAAGGAAAAAGAAGAGAATAGAATAGAAGGAGGAGAGAATAGAAAGAAGGAAAACAGAGAATAGAATAGAAGGTAAGGAGAGAATAGAAGGAAAAGAAAGAAAGAAAGAACAGAATAGAAGATAATGAGAGAATAGAATAGAGAAAGGAAAGAGAAAATAGAAAATAATTAAGGGAAGGCAGAGAATCGATAGAAGAGGAGAGAATAGAATAGAAGGAAAAGAGAGAGACAGAATAGACGGGTAAGGAGAGAATAGAATAGAGGATAAAGAGAATAATAGAATATAGAAAGGAAAGAGAGAATAGAATAAAATGGGAAGGAAGAAAATAGAAGGAGAGAAAGAATAGAATGGAATATGGGAGGGAAGGAGAGAATAGAAAGGAATGGAATGCACACGAACCAAAGCCATCAGACACCAGCAGACCAATCAAGTAAATGAACTGCAATGGGGGGTGAGGCAAATTGATTAAGGAAAATTATAGGTTGGTGAACTATTTTTTCTTCTCTCTCTCTCTCTCCGTCAATCGAGGTTGAAAAGGCCATTTTTCTTTTTTTCTTTTTTTTGTACTCGACTCTGTGGAAACTTTCATTTCTTGTCCTTTGATTTTATCTGACTTTCACTTGCTTCGGACGAAGAAGGAAGAGAGAGAGAGAGAGAGAGAGGAGAGGAATGGCGTCCTCAAGAAAAAAAATTGACACACGAAGAGAGAGAAAATATATATTATGAACAAGCATGCAAAGAAAAAGGAAAGGATTGATAAAAAATTAAAGAGAAACCCACACGATAAAAAATGACAATAGAAGAGAAGATAAGAGAAAGAGAGAGAGAGAGTGAAAGAACATCTCCCCAATACAAGGAAACACAGAGACACCAAGACAAAACAGGTACAAAGATACAAGGACGAGAGATAGGACGAATAAACAAAGAGAATAACTTAATTGAATAAGTAGTGGAACCATCTGTCAGTCGGGAACTTTGAGGGTCCAGGAGTAATAGAAAGAATAAAGAGAAAGAAGACACGCCATTCCCTTAAAGGCCTTTGAAGTTTGTACCAGTATGAGGGAGAACAAACACCAGAACGTCTTCATTCTCCACTCTCGCTCCCAGCTGGCCTTGAAGTTCTCACTGTGACCCACTGATCATGTAACGCCAGTTCCCCTGTAACACTTGTATTCAGGGTGTCTCGCCTCGGCTGCAGGGTCAGAGTTCAGAGGTCCTCACCAGGCTACTTATCCATTTTGAAAACTTACCACAATTCCATCTCCCTACCAATCCCAACCTAACCTGCCTTGCTCCCCTTCAGAGGCGAGTCTTTAAGGTCAGTCCCAGGAGTAAATAGTTTATTTTCAATCACTGAGGAAACGTAGGGTCAGAGGTCCATACCAGGCTCTTTGTGCTTTTTTAACACCTAATTGCAGCATCCTAACCTAACCTAAGCTGACCTCGCTGCCTTCAAAAGCGATTTAAGGTCTTTCCCAGGAGTAAATGTTTTATTTTTAATCTCGGGAGGTAAACGCTAAATGCATTATCTCGTCTCGGTTGTAGGGTCAAAGTTCATGGGTCTACACCAGAACCCTCTTATTCCTGTGTTAACCTTACCTCACTTAAATCTTCTTAACCTAACCAGACCTTGCTGGCTTCAAAGCGACTTCGTTCTGTTTAAGGTGTAAATAAGATCGTATTTTTATTCTTATTTTTATTATAATTGAGGAAATGCTACGTCTTTCTGGCCGGGCCACCCACACAGGAAGGGAACCCATCATCTTCCCGTTATACTTATTAATTGATGAATTTCTTCTTCCATATTCTTTTTTGCTCTGGTGAGAGACGGCAAAATTGCATAGTTTGCATAAACGGAAGGCCTTGGCTATTGTCGCAATATTATCTTTGCAATAGCTGAAGACAGAGAGAAATGGTCGTGAATTTTTTTGTTTTTTTTTTTTTTTATCATTGGCAAGAATTCCTTCTTGAGATCGAATCAGGGATGTTTCTATCTGAAGTTTATTTATTTATTTATTTATTTATTTTTGTCCTACAGTTCCTTCCGTTTCTGGTTTTTCTGTTGTCTTGTTATGAGGGGGAGGAATAAAGCTATATAAATTTAAACCTGAATTTTATTTCATTCTAGTGTAACAGGTTAGTAATACAATATAGTTATTGAGTGACAAGTAATCAGGATCATCAATGGAACATTCTTATATATATATATATATATATATATATATAATATATATATATATATATATATATATATATATCTGTAAGTCCTAGGGTTTATAATTAATTATATAATTGCC
>NC_087204.1:87992335-88034835 GCF_015104395.2 Macrobrachium nipponense
TGAGGGAAAATATTATTTTCTCTCAATAAAACTTTTCATGATATGCATTTTCAAACTATAAAGACATTTCTAACAAAAGTAGGAATTCTTTAAAAACACTCTATTCAAGAGAATAATATCCTTTAGAAAACAATGAATTTAAATAATATTTGAAGACAATATTTATTCCATTGAGGGAAAATTTGGTCTCGTCTTCAATAAAAACTAAATGATATGCATTTTCAAAAATATGAGTCATGGCAAAAACACACACACCAGTACAAAAAGTTAGACAATATTTAAAAACAGTGGAATCTATGTAATAGCACAGATTCTACAAAATTACATCATATAAAACAATGAAATGGGAATTTAATTGTAGAGCCTAACTGAAACACCAAACTAGAGACACTAAAACAAAGTTAAAAAGTTATTATTCAACCATTCTATAAAGACAACTATTGTTCGCTCATCATTGATGATTTGTATGAATGTAAGGAATACTGCAGAGAGCCCACAAATAAGGTATGGTGGTAAGACTGTCGTACAGCAATATGCTCATTTGCATAATTGGCCAATTCACGTCCCGTTAGCACCTCAGTACGCTCTAATGAAACCGTCTTCCTTTTATCCAAAACAGAATTCAGACAAAACCAGATCATACGAGAATTTTTGCCTACCTCATAAAACTTCATAATATAAATAAACTTAAATAGATAAAAATAAATATATCAAAATAAATTAATAATAAAAATAAATAAATGAAAATAAATAAAGAAATAAATAAAAATAAATAGATAAATAAATAAAGATAAATAGATATAAATAAAGATAAATAAATAAAAGATAAAACAATTATAAAAATAAATAAAAATATTTAAAAAGAAATAAATAAAAATAATATAAAAATAAAAAATAAATAAATAAATAAAAATAAAAATAAATAAACAAATAATAAATAAACAAATAAATAAAAAATAATAAATGAAATAAAGTAAATAAAAATAAAAAATAAATATAAATAAATGTAAATAAAACTAAATAATAGAAAAATATATAAATAAAAAAATGAATAAAGAAATAAAACATAAAACAAATAAAAATAAACAAAAAAATGAATAAAAATAATAAATAGATAAAAAGAAATAAATAAATAAAATAGAATAAAAAGAAAATAAATAAACAAATAAATAAATAAATAAAATAAAAAAAATAAAACTAAATAAATAAATGAATATAAATAAGTAAAAAAGATAAACTAAATAAACTAAATGAATAAATTGATTAAATAAATCATAAAAATAAATAAATAAATAAAAATGAATAAAAAATAAACAAATATAGGTACTAAAAATTAATAGATAAAATAAAAATAAATAAATAACAAAATAGAATATAAAATAAATAAAAATAAATAAAAAATAAAAATTAAATAAAAAAAAAATAAATAAAATGAAAATAAATAAATAAATTAAAAATTAAAACATAAAAAAAAATAAAAAATAAAATAAAAAGTAAATAAATAATGAAAAAAATAAAAATATAAAATAAAATTACAATAAATAAAAATAAATGAATAAAATTAATAAAGTATCTAAGAATAAAAAAATAAATCAATAAAAACCATAAATAGATCAAATAAATAAAACAAATAAAAATAGATAAATAAAAAAAAATAAATAAATAAACAAATAAAAATAAAAAAATAAATAAATGAAAATAAAAATAAATGATAATAAAAATAAATATATAAAAAAAATCCCCCCCAATATTAAGGATTAAAAATAATGAAATAAAAAATAAAAGAAAATAAATGAATAAATAAGTACATAAAAATAAAAATAAATAAATAAAAAACAAAAAAAAAAAAAAAAAAAAAAAAAAAAAAAACTAATAAAATTAAAATAAATGATAAATAAAACTTAAATAAAAAAAATTAAAATAAAATTAATAAATATAAATAGAAATAAGTAAAAAAATTAAATAAATAAAAGATAAATTATAATAAATAGAAAACCAAAAAATAAAAAATCTTAAAATAAATAAATAAACAGGTAAATAAAATAAACAAAAAATAATCATATAAAAAGAAAATAGTTTAAATAAAAATAAATAAATAAATTAAATAAATAAGTAATAAATAAAGAATAAATAAATAAAAATAAAAAAATAAACTAAATAAATAAAGATAAAATAAATAAAAAATTAGATAAATAAAAAAATAAATGAATATAAAAATAAATAACTTATAAATATAACTAAAAAATCAATAAAAATAAAAATAAATTAAATTAAACAAAAATAAGTAGATGAATCAAAAATAAAGAAAACATAAAGAAATGAAACTCAAATAAAAATCAAATAAAATCAAAAAAATAAATAAATAAATAGATAAAATAAATAACTAAAGAAAATATGAATAAATGACCAAATAAATGTCTAAAGAAATGAATAAATACGAAAAATAAATAAAAATACTGAAATATAAATGAAACAAAATAAATAAACTAATAATGAAAAGAAATAAAAATAAATAAAAATTTATAAATCAATCAAATAAATAAAAAATTAATTAAATAACAAATAAACTAAATACCAAAAAAATAAATAATAAATAAATAAATAAAAATACAGAATGAAAATAATAAATAAAATGAAAAATATAAATAGATAAATAACAATAAATAAATAAACAAATAAAAGAAATAAAAAAATAAATAATAAATAAAATCAAAATAAATAACTTAAAATTAACAAAGAAAATAAATAAAAAATATAAACAATAAATGACTAAAAAAATAAAAATAACAAGATAATGATAAGAAATAAATAGATAATAAAATGGCTAAGAATAAATAATTAAGATAAACTAATTAAGAATAAACTAAATAACAAAAACTAAAAAATATAATGAAAAAATAAAAATAAACAAATAATAAATAAAAAAATAATAAATAAATAAAAATAATAATAAATCAATCAAAAAGTAAATAAAAAGTTTAAATAAAATGTTAACATAACATAAATAGTAAACAAATAAATAAATGTAAATAAATAAATAAATATAAAATAAACTAAATAAATAAAAATAGATTAATCAAAATAAATATATATATAAATAAAAATATATAAAAGAATAAATAAGAATAAATAAAAACAAATAAATCAATGTATAAAATAAATAAGTAAATGAATAAATAAAAATAAATAAATAAACATAAATAAATAGAAATAAATAAAATAAAGATAATAAAATAACTAAAAATAAATAAATATAAATAAATAAATATTTAAATAAAAAATGAGTAAATAAATAAGAAAATAAAATAAATCAGTAAAATGAAAAAAAATATAAATAAATAAAAATTTAAAAGAAAATATAATAATAAAAAGTAAAAAAAACAAATAAATATATGAAAATGAAAAATATATAAATAAAAATAAATAAATAAATAAAAATGTATAAATAAATAAAATAAAAAATAAAATAGAGGAGTAGATTTTAAACATCGATTAATCAATCAAATAAATAAAAATATATATAGAATATAAAACATATGAATAATATTAAATGAATAAATAAAAATAAACAAATATATAAATAAAAAATAAAAATTAATAAATAAATGAATCGATAAAAATATAATTAAATAAAAATAAATAGATAAATAAATAAATAAATAAATAATAAATAAAATAAAATATAAATAAATAAAAATTGATAAATAATAAGAATGAATAAATAAGAAAATGAAAAAAAAAATAAAAATAAATAAAATAAATAAATGAATAAAATTAATATTATAAATAAAGATAAGTAAATAAATAAATAAAATAAATAAATAATGAAAATAAATAGATAAACAAAAATAAAATATAAAAAAATTAATAAATAGATAAGTAAAAAATAAATGAATAAAAATAAAAATAAGTAATTATATATAACTAAAAAATCTATAAATAAAAATAAATAAATTAACAAAAATAAATAAATAAATAAAAATAACGAAATGAAAATTAATAGATAAATAATAAGTAAATAAAAATAAATAAATAAATGAAAATAAAAAACAGATAAAGAAATAAAAATAAATAAATAAAAATAAATAATAAATTTAAAAAATCAAAATAAAAAAAAAAAAATAAATAAAAATAAATAAATAAATAAAATTAATAAATCAATCAAAGTAAAATAAAAAAATCAAATAAATAACTATAAATAAATAACAATAGATAAATATAAATAAATAAATAAAAATAGATTAATCAAAATAAATATGAATAAAAATCATAATATATAAATTAAACAAATAAAAATAAATAAATAAAAAAATAAATCAATCAATGTATAAAATAAGTAAATGAATAAATAAAATGAATATAGAAAAATAAATAAAATGAAAAAAATTAAGGATAAATAAATATCTTAATAAAAAAATAAATGAATAAATAAAAATAAGAAAATAAAAATAATCAATAAAACAAATAAACATAAATAAATAAGAAGGTAAAAAATAAATACAAATAAAATAAAAAAATTTAAAATGTAATAAATAAAAACAAATAAACATATGTCAATTAAAAAGATATAAATAAAAAATAAAAAATAAATAAATAAATAAAAATTAATAAATAAAAACAAATGAATAAAAATAAAAATAAAAATAAATAAATAAAAAAATTTAAAAATCTATCAATCAAACAAAATAAATACAAATAAATGAATAAATAAAAACAAATGAATAAAAATAAATAGTAAATAAAAATAAATAATATATAGATAAAAATAATAAATAAATTACAAATAAATAAATAAATAAACAAATATAAAAGAAATAAATAAAAATTCTAAATAAAAAGTAAATAAATAAAAACAAAAAATTTAAAATTAAAATTTTTTTTTAAATCAATCAATCAATCAAAATAAATAAAAATAAATGAACAAATAAAAACGAATGAATAACTTTAAAAAATGCATAAAATATATATATAAATAAAAAATGAAAATAAATAAATAAATAAATAAATGAATAGAACTAAATAAATAAATAAATAGAAACAAATATAAATAAATAATAATAAGCGTTAAAAAATAAAATAAAAATAATAAATAAACAAAAAAATAAGTTAATAAACAATAAATGGAAATAAATAAATAAATAGAAATAAATAAATAAATAATTAATAAAAATAAAAACAAGCAAATAAAAATACTTAAATAAAAATCAATACATACATATATATATATATATATATATATATATATATATATATATATATATATATATATATATAATATATATATATATATATATATATATATATGTGTGTGTGTGTGTGTGTGTGTGTGTGAGCTGATTCAATACAGTTTTGAATATGCCTTCTCCGTGATATTCTGAAGTCCCCGTGTGAAACCGTTATAAGTGATTCTGGGTCTATGTGTAACAAAGCAAGTCAACCGCCAAAGACGTAAACAAGTGGCGTGGCTCGGCCAGTTCAAAAAGTGTGCCACGTATCTCATATCCCTTCTTGATTGGCCCTTGTGTCTTGAGAGCCAGAATAACCAATCAGCTTCTTGCATAACGATGCGTGTGAATGGGGGCATTTGAAAGCAGGCCGCACCATCGGTCAGATCAGTTTGTTAGCGGGTCCCAGACAGCACAGACAAACTGGGTCGAGAGTGCCCAGTGCCCCCGCAGTCCTGTTCCCGTCGGCCGCCACACAAAGACGTGTGTCACCATATAGTGTCAATAACAGTCTAACCTGCCGTCCGGTTGTGCACTAGCATAGATAACATAATAATTACAGTTAAAGGCCACCTGTGTAGCTAAGAAGAATACACCTGTGTTGAAACGTTTCATCGATTATTTTTTGCATGTCCTCCATTGCATGCACGTAAACTTATCTCTCTCCTGTTTTTTCCGTTCATATCCCGAACCCACAAATGACCGAGATCAGGTCATATAATTTTAGTGTCAGTCGAAAGGTCGGTGGGGTCCTGTGGGGTCTGTAAACCGGTCCTGTAAGGTCTTGTGAGGTCCTGTGGGGTCTTGCAAATAATCGTATAAGGTCCTGTGGGGGTTCCTCAGTCCTTAAGGTCCTGTGGGGTCTTGCGAGTCTTGTGGGGTGATATGAGGTCCTGTGAGATCTTATATAAGGTCTTCTTAGGTCTTGTGAGGTGTCAAACAAACTTTAGTGGTAAATCATTTTTGGCGACAAACAGTGATATGAGTGAAATAAACATGGAAACGAGAGAAAATTCGATGGTCGGTGATGACGAGGGAAATGGTGAAACGGACGAACTGGATAAAAACACTTATGGCTAAAGCAATCGGCAGAATGGCGAATGGGCGAAACCGTGCTAAGAACGGTAATAATAAATCGAGGGGCCCTACGATTTCGAAATGCATAGTGCTAACCAGAAAGACAGTGTACAATCACACAATACAATTTCGAAATGCATAGTGCTAACCAGAAAGACAGTGTACAATCACACAATACAATTTCGAAATGCATAGTGCTAACCAGAAAGACAGTGTACAATCACACCATACGATTTCGAAATGCATAGTGCTAACCAGAAAGACAGTGAACAATCACACCATACGATTTCGAAATGCATAGTGCTAACCAGAAAGACAGTGTACAATCACACCATACGATTTCGAAATGCATAGTGCTAACCAGAAAGACAGTGTACAATCACACAATACAATTTCGAAATGCATAGTGCTAACCAGAAAGACAGTGTACAATCAACCATACAATTCGAAATGCATATGTTAACCAGAAAGAACAGTGTACAATCACACCATACGATTCGAAATGCCCAGTGCTAACCAGAAAGACAGTGTACAATCACATATCGATTTCGAAATGCCCAGTGCTAACCAGAAAGACAGTGTACAATCACACCATATGATTTCGAAATGCCCAGTGCTAACCAGAAAGACAGTGTACAATCACACACCCTACGATTTAAAAAAAAAAAAAAAAAAAACGCAGTGCTAACCAGACAGACAGAGTGCGATCATAGAAATCGTTAATAAATTACCACTGTTAAACAGTTTCGCAACCGAATTCGATGACGAACAGGCGAGAGAGAATTCGAATCTGCGGAAGTATTAACAAAATATTAGAAAAATCTGTTAAGACAGAGAGTAGTGTGGGAGAATTCAAACCGACGGTTGCTCAGTGCCAAATTCAAACGACGGTGGTGGCAACCCGCAACACTTCGTGACCCTTCGTGACCGAGTAACCGACTCGTTGTAGCAGACCAAGTAGAGGAGTAACGAACGTATTTTGAATGGAGAGATGGCGAGCAGTCCAACCTCACCAGGAAGGACAGAAGTTGGCAGTAGCAGGAGATGGCATGGAGGTAATGCTGGGAAGGTAGTACCCCTGGTTACCCCAGTGCCGGCTGTGGTCTGTTATGCAGTGCCCGGGAACAAGGGACGCCTTGTTGTCTTGTTGCAAATCCTCACCCTTGATGAGTACGGAAGTAGAGAAAAACCTGTCCACCCACAAGTCAAGAATGCTGGGACAGAGAGAGGTCGACCAAAGCCTCTCCCCCGTGACCCCGTGGGAAGGGGGAAGTCCACCCCTACTTCTGATCGCGACCTATTGAAGAGTAGAGGGATGGTATTAACAAGGTGAACAGTGCAGAAGTTCCCTTACCAACCTCGACCCGTGAAGGAAGTTACGATACCTGCCTAAGGTATGGATAGGATCAAGCGATGTTAGAATTAAGAATAGCTGATAGACGTCAGATGACAGCAAGCAACCCAGTGAGAGAATCCAGGCTCGATGTGAAGAAGATACAAGCAAACTAATAGCATCAGTAGCGAACTGCCGGCACCGCTGCTGGCACTAATAGAGTTGCTGACCTGTGAGCAAATTGCATAGAAAACGGGAACATCTCAACCGTATGGCAGAGAGGGACAGTTACAGGATAGTGTCTTGGGACACTATGGGCATGTGATGAGTGGATACCTTTCACACCCCCGGCCCCGGTGGGAGACTTCGCCTCGCCTAGAAGCCGTCGTGATTGCTAAAAATTGTCACTGATAGTAATATTAGTATTAGTTCGACTGCACAATGAACGAGTTGTGTAGCCTTTAGTAGTGTAATCAATAGCATGTGTTAGGTGAAATGCAGATAGGGAATTTGTAGAAAGTAACGTTAGAAAAATATGTGTATAAAAAATATAAGAGAAAAAAAGGATGGTTCTCTTAGGCCGTGTTCTGATCACTTTGTAGTATCACGAACGACAATGCATCCCATTTGTCTCCATTGAGTACTTTGATTAAGATTTAAAGGCAGAATTATTAACGTAAGTTCTAAAGTGTTCGTCTGAGTAAAGTAACAAGACTGATATATTTGTTGAAGAAATTATTAACGTAAATTCATTAAAGAGTTTGAGTAAAGTAACGAGACTGATATGTTTGTTGAAAGAGTAGTCAGATTTTCATTGGGAAAGAGAAGTAATTTTTAAATTTGATAATGAAGTGAAACCCAATTGTATTTTTTTCTTGATACAGAAATGTCCTATAGAATGTTAATTTCTGAACAAGATCGTAGGATCAAACAACTGTTAGAGTTTGCCATTGTGGGGATTGATCATATAAAAAAAGTAATGAGAGTAGCCGACGATCTTCCAAAGAGTACTGTAAGGCACGAGCCAAAGAGAGAGAGGAATTGCGACGCATATAATTAAATGTTTCAGTTACACCTGTGGGTGAGTCGCACAGAAAACAGAGGCAAGTGAGTCAGCTGTTGTATGAACGTGCTGAGTGAGTGCCATGGAAGTGTGCATGTGATAGTGTGTGTGTGGGTTTGCTAGTGTGTAAGGGAGTTGACTGACAAGTCACAGTTTTTCTGAACATGCACGAGATAAATACTTAATGAAAGAAAAAAAAAAGAGTAACTTGTTGTGCCACCGTTCCTCAGTCTTCGATAAAGCTAACCATCCACATAATTTGTAAGTGCAGGTACTAGGTGCCTTGCGTAGCATGCCAGCGCAAGTCATGAGTAAATGTGTCCGTCACAAAGTTAACAGAGAACAACAAAAACAGCTTATACACTTTTGTTTCATGTCAGTTATTGCTGAGAAATTGATGTCTAATAGAAATAAAAAAATTCTTTTTGTTACAGTTTCTCAAGCATAATGAGTGAGTCTGTGTTTATAACTTTGATTATTTTTTTATTGCATTATTAATTTGATTGCGTTTCAAGTCATATTAAACACCTTATTGCAATGCATCTAATTTTTATTCATTTCTATTGATGTCGCTTATACTGTGTCCAAAATTTCATATCATAGTCAATGCTGTTTATGCTTTGTCTTAGAAATTTGTGATCTTCCATCGAGGATGTGGGAATATGATATTTTTTTGAAAAAAGCGTAATTTTGTGTGTGTAATCTTTCTTTGAATTTAGTTTTTTTATTTTCTTGTTTTTTATTGTGTTGCAGAAGGAATTCAGTAAGTTTTTCTTATACTTTTACCAAATTTCTTATGAGTAACGTTTTCATTTTTGAGTCAATGCTATGTGAATTTTTTTATTTATGAATTAACTTTTTTGGAGCTGGAGCTGTGACTATCCATTTTCTTATTGATAATCATTGAATGTGAACCTAAATTTATTTTTCTGTAGGACACATTGTGAGGCGTGAGATTCATTTGTTGTAACTTGTGTTTTGCAACATGCCAAATGGACCTATCCTAATAGTTTAAAATTTTGCCCAAATGGGATGGTACGGCACTCAAAGGCGGTGGGGCACTCAAAGAAGAACAACAATGCACAAATCATAAGATCAGTGTATGTCTTGCGGGAGTGATGAGCTGATTCAATACAGTTTTGAATATGCCTTCTCCGTGATATTCTGAAGTCCCGTGAAACCGTTATAAGTGATTCTGTGTCTATGTGTAACAAAGCAAGTCAACCGCCAAAGACGTTACAAGTTGGCGTGGCTTGGCAGTTCAAAGTGCCTGGCCACGTATCTCTATATCCCGCTTCTTGATTGGCCCTTGTGTTCTTAGAGCCAGAATAACCAATCAGCTTCTTTGCATAACGATGCCGTGTGAAAGAGGGCATTTGAACAGGCCGCACCATCGGTCAGATCAGTTTGTTAGCGGGTCCCAGACAGTACAGACAAACTGGGTCAAGAGTGCCCAGTGGCCCCCGCAGTCCTGTTCCCGTCGCCGCCACACAAATACGTGTGTCAACCATATAGTGTCAATAACAGTCTATCCTGCCGTCCGGTTGTGCACTAGCATAGTTAACGTAATAATGACAGTTAAGGCCACCTGTGTAGCTAAGAAGAATACACCTGTGTTTAAACGTTTCATCGATTATTTTGCATGTCCTCCATTGCATGCACGTAAACTTATCTCTCTCCTGTTTTTTCCTTCATATCCCGAACCCACAAATGACCGAGATCAGGTCATATATATATATGAAAACATATAAATAAAAATAAATAAATAAATGAGAAAAAATGAATTAATAAAAATAAATAAGTAAATAAAAATAAATAAATAAACTTAAATAAATTAATAAAATAAATAAGTAAATAAAAATAAATAAATAAACTTAAATAAATTAATAAAAATAAATAGATAAATGGAAATAAAAAATATATAAATAAAAAAAAATGAATAGATAAAATTAGATAAATAAATAAATTGATAGATAAATAAATAAATAGATAGATAATAAATAAATAAATAAAAATAAATAAATAAATAAAAAACCAAAATAAATATAAATAAATGATAATAAATAAATAAATAAAATAAATAAATAAAGAAAATAATTAATTAAAAAATAAATAAAAATAAACAATAAATAAATAAAATAAATGAATAAAAAACATATAGATAAAAAATATATGAATAAAAAAATAAAAAAAATATAAATAAAAATAAAAAAAATAAATTAATAAATGAATAAAAGATAAAAAATAATAAAAATAATAAGTAAATAAAAAGAAATCAATAAAAAATAATAAATTGAAACAAATAAAAAATATAAATATATATAAAATGAATATAAAAAAAAAATAAAATAAATTAAATAAATAAATGAAAATAAATAAATAATTAAATAAACAAATAGATAAAATTAAATAAATGAATGAATGAATAAATAAAGAAATAAATAAAAAAAAAATAATTTTAAAAATGAATAAATAAAAAATAAGAAAATAAAAAAACAAATAACAAAAAAATAAGATAAATAAATAAAAATACTTAAATAAAAAAAATAAATAAATAAAAATATATGAAATGAAAATATATAAATAAAAATAAATAAATAAACTTAAATAAAGAAATAATAATAATAATAAATAATAAGAAAATAAATAAATAAGAATAAATAAATAAATAACAAAATAAATAAATAAATAAATAATCGAATAAATGAATGAATAAATAAATAAAGATAATATATAAAAAATAAAGTAAAAAAATAAAATAATAATTAAATAAAATAAAATAAAAGTAAATAAAAGTAAATTAAATTCAAAGTTAAAATTAAATAAAATAAAAAAAAATAAAATAAATAAAAAAATAAAAAATAAATAAATAATAATGAATAAATGAATGAAAAAATAAATGAAATAAATGAAAATAAATGTATAACATAATAAAAATAAATAAACATAAAAAAATGAATAAAAAAACAATAGATAACAATAAATAAAAAAATCAAATAAAAATATCATAAATAATAGTAGATAAGTGAATAAATAGAAATAAGTAAATAAATGAATAAAAATAAATAAATAAACATATAAATAAATAAATAATTAAAATGAATAAATAAAAAAAATAAAAAAATAAAAAATAAACGAAATGAAAATAAATAAATAATTAATAAAAAATAAAATAAAAAATAAGTAAATAAAAATACTTAAATAAAAATTAATAAATAAAAATATATAAATGAAAATATATAAATAAAAATAAATAAATGAGAATAAATGAATTAATAAAAATAAATATGTAAATTAAAAATAAATAAATAAACATATAAATAAATAAATAAATAAATAAATGAAAATAAATAAATATATAAGTAAATAAGTAAAAAATATAAATAAATAAATAAATAGATAAATAAATAAATAAATAATTAAGTAAAAAAATATAAAAAATAATAATAAAATAAATAAATAAAATTAAATAAATAAAAAATAAGATAATAAAAAATAAATAAAAATAGATAAATTAATAAATAAAATATAAAAAATAAAAAATAAGTATAAATAAATAAAAAATATATAAATAAAAAATTAAAAAATAAATAAATATAAATAAATAAACAAAAAGAAATTTTGATTTATTTATTTTATATATTTGATAATTTATTTATTAAAATTTATTTATTTTGATTGATTGATTGATTTATTTATCTATTTATTTATTTATTTTGACTTATTTATTTAGTTGATTTATTATTTATTTATGTATTTTTATTTATTTAATTATTCCTTTTTATTTATTTATTTTTTATCTTTTTATTTTTTTATTATTTTATTTTATTTATATATTTATTTATACTTACCCATTTATTTATTTTTTATTTTTATTTATTATTTATTTATTTATTTGCTATTTTTATTTATTTATTTATTTATTTTTATTTATTTTTTTGATTTATTTAATCTATTTATTTTTGTCGATTTATTTTTATTTATTTATTTATCTAGTTATTTTGATTTATTTATCTTTAAAAAAATTTTAAAATTAATATATTTATTTGTATTATTTTTATTTATTTCCTTATTTTTAATTAATATTTAATGTTTTATTTATTTATTTATTTATTTATTTATTTATTTTTATTTATTTGTTTATTTATTTTTATTTATTTATCATTTATTTTTTATTTTTTTATTTACTAATTTTTATCTATTTATTTTTATTTATTTATTTTGATTTATTTATTTTTATCTCTTTATTTAATTCTTTTTTTTTTATTTATTTTGATTTATTTAGTTTTTATTTATAACATGAAAAAGACCTGAAAAATATTAAAATTTTAGGACATAACGCTGGTGGCGGTTTTCTGTTTCAATAATCATTATAAAAATTCTTTAAAAGTAGTTTAAAAATGAAAGAGAAATAAAACTTTAAGAATATTTCATTTTCAACTGGAATAATTTGGGTTTATTGGCTCCCTTTTTGATGACTAGTTTTTGTTTAACAAATCATTCAAAAATTGGCTAAAAATAGGACACTGAATTTAAAGCAAAAATAAATTTAAAGATAATTTAATTTGAATACAATAATTTTGGGAGTTTCGCCTTACTTTGTTTTATAGCTGATTTTCTTCCAAAAATTATTTAAACTATCGCCTAGAGTAAATGCAAACAAAAACTAAATAAATATTTCAATTTTTCACAGTATTTTTTACACTATTTTACTGTTTTTGATGGCTAGTTTTTGTCCAAAACATCATTAGAAAAATCGCCCAAAAAAGACACAAATCAAACAGAAAAAGCTAAAGAATTATCTAAATTCTGATGCAATATTCATGTCAGATTTTCTCTTGTTTTGAGGCTTAATTTCTGTTTCAAAATTCACTTTAAAAATTGCATAAATATTGGAAAATGAACACAACAAAGAAAAAATAGCTAAAGAATAAATAGTTTTCAATATGATATTGGTTTTTACGAGTTTTTCCTTCATTTTGATGACTGATTCATATTTCAAAAGTCATTTGGAAAATCGCCTAAAACTGGGACATTATATCAATTATTGCACAAAACGTTTGAGACTCTTATTCAATGGTTCTTGGCTGTTTTTTTGTTAAAAAAAAATCATCATAAAAATCGCCTAAAAAATAAAATGAAACAGAAAAATGTTTTAGAAATCATTTGAATATATTTAAATTTTAGTACATAGTGTTTTTTTAAAATTTCTCATATTTTTTATGGTTGATTTTTGTTTAAAGAATCATTCAGAAATCGGTTAAAATGAATTTCAAGCAACAGTATATAAGTATTATATATGAAATATATACTTTTGGAAGTTTTGCACTCTTTTGATGACAGATTTGTATTTCAAAAATAATTTTTAAATGTATTTTAATTTTTGTACAATATTTTTGAGTTTGTTCCTATTTTTGATGGATGATTTTTATTTCAAAAATCATTCAGTAAATTGGCTAAAATAAGACAATGTATTTAAAATTCAAATCAGTTATAAAAAACTTCATTTGAATACTATATCTTTGATAGATTTGCCCTCTTTTTGATGACTGATTTTTATTTCAAAAACAAATTATTTAGAAAATCGCCTAGAAATATGTAGAACGTGAATGTTTGAAAATTTATATATAAAAATTTTTTGCACAATATTTTTTAGTTTATTTTTCTTTTTTATTTTGGGTAATTTTTTGTTTCAAAACTCAATATAAAAACCCCAAAAAGGAGGGTGACGGGAAAAATACAGCATTTTAAGAATTTTCGCCCTTATTTTGATACCTGATTTTTATTTAAAATATAATTTTAATAAAAAATATGAAAATGAATATAACAAAAATTTTTTGAGACAAAAGCTAAAGTCATTTATCACAAAGATACCAAAATCATATTGTATTTAAATTCAATATATAGGGTTTCATTTCTTTTTTTATTCTTTTATATGCGATTTTTATAATTAGTTATCAAAATGGGGGAAAAACTCCCAAACATTTTTACTTCGTAATTATTTATTTTTAACCCGTTTTTCATGTTATATTCATTGGCCTGATTTCGGTAATTTTCGAAATTATTATGGAACAGAAGTCAGTATTAAAACGAGTGCAAAACAATAATAAATGATGTATTTTTTTTTTTGTCTCCTTTTTAGGTGCTTTTTATAAGATTTTTGACGCAAAAATCTGGCATCAAATGATGAAAAAAGAAACTCAAAAATATTGTACCAAAATTGAAACATTTTTTTAAAGTTCTTAATATAACATTTATGTGGTTTTTTAAAAGATTTTTGAATAAAAAATCACACATCTAAAGGACTAAAACGCATTAAATATTTCATTTAAATTGATATATATTTTAAGCTTTTTTTCAGTCTTATTTTGTTTTTTTCATTTCATAATGATTTTTAACAAGTAGGCCAACAAAAAGACAAAAAACCAACCTCAAACATATTGTGCAAAATCTGGAATATTTATCAAAACTTTTTTATGTAACATTCATTGTCCATTTTTAGATGTTTGATTATCATTATTTTTGAAAAAAGTTAGCCATCAAAAAGAGTGGTCAACCCCAAAATTAAAAAATTATTTTTACATGTTTATTTGAAAGTCATTCCTTTTTTTAATGGATGTTTTTTGCTTCAAAAATCATTTAGAAAATTGGCTAAAAATAGTTACAATGTACTTAAAAGTTAAAAGCAGTTTATAAACGATTTCAATCTAAATCCAATATTTTACTAGTTTGCCCATTTTGAATGACTGATTTGTATTTCAAAAAATTATTTCAAAAAAATCACATAAAATTCGGCCAATAAAAGTAACATAAAATCATTTAGGAAATATATAAATTTTTTCACAGTATTTTTGAGAGATTTACCTCCCTTATTTTGGCCTTTTTTTGCATAAAATATCAATACAGGAATAAACGATTTAATTTGAATCCAATATTTTTAATAGTTTTGCCCAATTTTGAATGACTGATTTGTATTTCAAAAATTATTTCAAAAATCACCGAAAATTCTGGCAATAAATGTAACAAAATCATTTAAGAAATATATAAATTTTTGCACAACATTTTTGAGAGTTTTTATCTTCCTATCTTGGCGGTTTTTGTATAAAAAAATCAATATAATAGCCTAGCCTAAAAAGTGGGGTGGGCGAAGAAAACGAATTTTTTTTATCTTTCCATTTAAATACAATATCCTGGCCTCTTTTCCATGAGTGATTTTTGTTTTAAAAACTCATTTAAAAAAAATAAAAACAAATAAAAATAGGAGGAAAACGAATATCACATAAAAAGTTTAAAATCACATTTCAATTCATACACGAAAGTGTCCTATTTTTAGCCAATTTTCGGAATGTTTGTTAAACAAAAACTAGTCATCAAAAAGATATTGCATTTAAAATGAAAATATTTTTAAAACTTTAATTTTTTGAACTATTTTTTAGAGAATTTTTACAATGATCAATTGAAACAGAAAACCGCCACCAAAATAATTTGCTAAAATTAAATATTTTTCAGGACGTTTCATGCTACATTGATTGATTATTTTTAGGCGATTTTCTCATTTATTTTTGAAATAAAATCAGTCACCAAAAAAGAGAGCAAAACTCCCAAAAAGGAAGCCAATAAGCCCAACAAAATGTAATATTTATAAAGCTTTTCCCTGTTTCATTTTTTGAACTATTTTTTAGAGAATTTTTAATAATGATTAACTTGAAAAAAATAGCCACCAAAGTAATGTGGTAAAATTTAAGTATATTTCTGGACTTTTCATGTTACATTAATCAATTAGAAAATCGGGCTAAAAATTTTCCCGATTTCTAATTTATTTTTGAAATAAAAATTAGTCACTCCCAAAATATTGTATTTAATAAATTCATAAGATTTTTAAACAAAAATATGTCATTAGAAAGATGAAAAAAACTTTAAGATTTTGTACTAAAATTTCAATATTGTTTTCAACTTTTATGTTACATATATTTCTATATTTTTATGCGATTTTTAAAAGCCTTTTGAGACAAAAAATCACTTATCAGATAGAGGTCAAATTCTAAAAAAAATAATGTATTTAATTTGGAATATTTTTACAGGTTTTTGTCTTTCTCTTTCCTTTTTTTCGTTGATTTTTAAATTGATTTTTAACAAGAAAACAGCCTAAACAAAAGAGGAAAAACTAAAAAATTGATACGTTTTAAATTTTTATATTACATTCATTTTATATTACATTCATAAAAAACAGGGTAAATTTATTAGAAATATTGTATTCAAATTAAACTCTTTTTTTAAACTGCTTTTAAATCATTTAAAAATCACTTAAAAAATGTCAATTAATGTACCATAAAAATTTTAAACAAATATAATTTAAATAAATAAACTATTTATGGTAAAATATTGTATCTAAATTGAAATATTTTTAAGGCCTTTTTAGGTTTCTTTTTTGTCCTTTTGTAATTTAAATACACTGTGTATGGTAAAACATTATATATGATTGAAATTATTTCTAAAGCTTTTTAGATCTCTTATTTTGTCCTTTTTTTTATCTAATACCACTGTTTATGGTAAAATTGAAACATTTTTAAAGCTTTGTTAGTTTCTTTCTAAGCAATTTTAGTAATAGTTTTTGAAACGAAAATCCACCAACAAAAAGAGAAAACTAGATAAAATCTGTGCAAAATTTAAATGATTTTAAAACTTTCATTGTTTCGTTATTAGGCGATTTTTTGAATGATTTTCGAAATCAAAATCAGTCATAAAAAAATGGCCAAACTCCCTAAATATTGTATCCAAATTGTATTATTTTTAAACTCGTTTTATTTTAAATTCATTGTTTTAAAACAAATATCAGATATCAAAAAATCGAAAAGAAACCTCAAAAATTGTATGTTATATTAATTTCTAAAATTAAAATCAGTCATCAAAAAGAGGCGAAAATCCTTAAAATATTGTATTCAAATTAAATTACTTTTGAACTGTAGCGATTTTCAAAATGATCATTTTAATAAAAGTTTATAAAAAAAGACTGAAAAAGTTTTGACAATTATAAATTTTTTTTAACGTTTTATGTTACATTCATGGTCCTTTTTAAAGCAAATATTTCAAATACTTTTTAAAACAAAAA
Source organism: Macrobrachium nipponense (assembly GCF_015104395.2). Lineage (NCBI taxonomy): Eukaryota > Metazoa > Arthropoda > Malacostraca > Decapoda > Palaemonidae > Macrobrachium > Macrobrachium nipponense. The sequence continues at coordinate 88,010,143 of NC_087204.1, forward strand.
GTCATCCATAAAAAAGAAACCCAAAATTATTGCATTTAAACTGAAATTTTTTTAAGCCTTTTTATTACTTTTTTTAAGATGATTTTTATAATGATTAAAACAGAATACCGTTAAGATGAAGCGAAATATTTTGCAACAAAACGTTATATATTTAAAAAACTTTTTTTTTTATAAATTCATTGTCTTATTTTTAGCCGATTTTTTAAATGATTTTTCAGAGACAAATCATTATCATAAAAAACTCTTAAAAGTTTCGTGTATGAATTGAAATGTGATTTTAAACTTTTTATGTAATATTTATGCCCGATTTTTATTTGATTTCTTAAATAATTTTTGAAACAAAAATCACTCATCAAAAAAGAGGCCAAATAGTGAAAAATATGTATTTGAATTGAAAGATAAAAAATTTCGTTTTCTTCGCCCACCACGCTTTTTTTTTTAGTCTATTCTGTATTGACATTTTATGCAAAAAACGGCCAAATAAGGGAGGTTAAAACTCTCAAAAATACTGTGCAAAAATTTATATATTTCTTAAATGATTTTATGTTACTTTTATTGGCCGAGATCCTGGTTGGAGTTGTCGACCTGATGGTCTGCAGCGCTTCCAATAAGCCCCACAGATCACCAGGAATGCCAAGATCCAGATGGAGACATTGACCTGGTAATCTGCAGCGCTCCCATCAAGCGCCATAGATCGCCAGGAACGCCAAGATCCTGGATGGAGACGTTGTACCTGATGGTCTGCAGCGCTCCCACCAAGTGCCAGAGATCACACGGAATGTCTTGATCCTGGATGGAGATGTCAACCTGATGGTCTGCAGCGCTCCCACCAAGCGCCACAGATCGTAAGGGACGCCAAGATCCTGGATGGAGACTCGACCTGATTTCCTGCAGTGATTCCACCAAGCGCCACAGTATTATCAGGAACACCAAGTTCCAGGATTGAGAACTGATGGTTGACACCTGATGGTCTGCAGCGCTCCCACCAAGCGCCACAGATCTCCAGTAACGCCAAGATCCTGGATGGAGACATCAACCTGATTTCCTGCAGCGATCCCACCAAGCGCCACGATCTTCAGGAAGGCCAAGTTCCAGCATTGAGAACTGGTGATTGACACCTGATGGGTCTGCAGCGATCCCACCACGCGTCACAGATTATCAGGAACGCTAAGTTCCAGGATTGAGAAACTGATGATTGACACCTGATGGTCTGCAGCGCTATCAACCAACTGCCACAGATCGCCAGGAACGCCAACATCCAGGAATGAGACCTCAATCTGATTGTCTGCAGCGCTTCCACCACAAACCGCCAAAGATCACCAGGGACTCCAAGATCATGAATGGAGACGCCGATCTGATGGTCTGTCACGTTCCCACCAAGCGCCACAGATCACCAGGAATGCCAAGATCCTGGATGGAGACGTCAACCTGATGCCAAGATCCTGGTTGGAGTCATCAACCTAATGATCTGCAGCGCTCCCACCAAGCACGACAGATCACCAGGAACGCCAAGATCCAGGATGGAGACGTTGACCTGATAATCTGCAGCGCTCCCATCAAGCGCCACAGATCACCAGGAACGCCAAGATCCTGGATGGAGACGTTTGACCTGATGGTCTGCAGCGCTCCCACCAAGCGCCACAGATCGTCAGGGACGCCAAGATCCTGGATGGAGACTCGACCTGATTTCCTGCAGTGATTCCACCGAGCGCCACAGATTATCAGGAACACCAAGTTCCAGGATTGAGAACTGATAGTTGACACCTGATGGTCTGTAGCACTCACCAGTGCCAAAGATAGCCAGGAACGCCAACATCAGGAATAAGACCTCACCTGATGGTCTTGCAGCGCTTCCACCAAGTGCCACAGATCACTAGAAACGCCGAGATCTTGCATGGAGACATTGACCTGATGGTCTGCAGCAATCCCACCTAGCGCCACAGATCATCAGGAACGCCACGTTCCAGCATTGCGAACTGATGATTGACACCTGATGGTCTGCAGCACTCCCACCAAGCTCCACAGATCACAAGGAAAACCAAGATCCTGGAATGAGACCTCAAGCTGATGGTCTGCTTTGCTCCCACCAACCGCGCTACAGATCACCAGGAACACCAACATCCAGGAATGGGACATCGACCGGATTTCCTACAGTGCTCCCACCATGAGCAGCAACAGCTCATCAGGAACACCAAGATCCAGGATTGAGACCTGATAGTTGACACCTCATGGTCTGCAGTGCTCCATCAAGCGCTACAGATCACCAGAAACACTAACATCCAAGAATGAGACATCGACCTGATTTCCTGCAGCTCTCCCACCAAGCTCCACAGGTCTTCAGGCACGCCAAGTTCCTGGATTGAGACCTGATGGTTGATACCGGATGGTCTGCAGCACTCCCACCAAGCGCCACGATAACCAGGAATGCCAAGATCCTAGGATTGAAATCTGATGGTTAACAACTGATGGTCTGCAGCACTCCCACGATACGCCAAAACGATCATCAGGAACGCCAAGATCCTGGATGGAGACATCGACTTGATGGTCTGCAGCGCTCCCATTAAGCGCCACAGATCACCAAGAATGCAAAGATCATGGATGGAAACCTCGACCTAGTGGTCTGCAGCGCTCCAACCAAGCGATAGAGATCACCAGGAATTCCAAGATCCAGGATTAAGACCTGATGGTTGACACCTGATGGTCCAATAGCGCTCCCACCAAGTGCCACAGATCACCAGGAACGCCAAGATCCTGGATGGAGACATCGACTTGATGGTCTGATCACTTCCACAAACGCCACAGATCACCAGGAACATTGAGATCCTGGATGGAGAAGTTGACTTGATGGTCTCCAGCGCTCCCACCAAGCATCACAGATCACCAGGAATGCCAAGATCCAGGATTGAGACCTGATGGTTGACATATGATGGTCTACAGTGCTCCCACCAAGTGCCACAGATCACCAGGAATGCCAAGATCCTGGATGGAGACATCGACTTGATGGTCTGCAGCGCTTCCACAAAGCACCACAGATCACTAGGAACGCCATGTTCCTGGAGGGAGACGTCGACCTGATGGTCTGTAGTGCTCCCACCAAGCCCCATTGATCGCCAGGAACGCCAACATCTAGAAATGAGATGTCGACCTGATTTCCTGCAGCGATCCCACCATGTGCCACAGATTATTAGGATCGCCAAGTTCCAGGACTGAGAACTGATGGTTGACACCTGATGGTCTGCAGTACTCCAACTAAGCACCACAGATTGCCAAGAACGCCAAGATTGTGGATGGAGACGTCGACCTGATTTCCTGCAGCGATCCCACCAAGCGCCACAGATCATCAGGAACGCCAAGTTCCAGGATTGAGAACTGATGGTTGACAACTGATGGTCTGCAGCGATCCCACCAAGCGCCACAGATCACCAGTAACGCCATGATCCTGGGTGGAGACGTTAACTTGATGGTTCTGCAGCGCTCCCCACCAAGCACACCAAAGATCGCAGGAACTGCCAAGATCCGAATGAATGAACCTGATGGTTGACACATGATGGTCTATAGGACTCCCACCAAGTGCCACAGATCACCAGGAATGGCAAGATCCTAGATAGGGACCTCGACTTGATGGTCTGCAGCGCTCCCACCAAGCGCCACAGATCACCAGGAACGCCAAGATCCTGGATGGAGACGTTGACTTGATCGTCACTACAGCGCTTCCACCAACGCCAAGATCACAAGGGAACGCCAAGATCCTGGAGGAGACATGACTTGATGGTCGCAAGCTCTCCCACCAAGTTGCCACAGATCGCCAGGAATGCTGAGATCCTAGACTGAGACGGAGCCATTGTCCTTTGACTCCAAAACATTTCAGATCTCTGACTCTTATGTTGGAGGTTGTATTGAGTGCAGATATTTCTCTTAGATTGCTCTCTCTCCTCAGCTTCCACAGCAAGCTGTTTCAAATGAGCATTTTCCACCTCGAGATTGTCCCTCTCAGATTGGAATTCCTCAAGCAAGTTCAGTAACCAAGACTCCTCCAATTCTAGGTTAACAATCTTGTTTCCTATGGCCTCATGTCTGTTTCTTCTAGTCCCAAGGAAACAAATGTTGTTTCACTTGTCTTCTCTTGGACCTTTATGTTTTTTATCCAGGATGTCGAGAAGCGTGTCCAAATGTTTGGACAAACTTTGGTAACGTCTTAGTCCAAAATCAGTCATATATTCCAGTATCATTGCCTCTTTGAGAGGGGAGGGGAATCTCAGTATCTCTGAGCATTTTTCGAGTATCAAGTAAAGGTCTAGCACATCACCTTCTGGGTTCTCGTAATTTATGTCTGTTGCTCTGCCAAAGTCCACAATTGTCGGTTGGTTTCTTTTTTCATCAATGACTATGTTGTGTCCGTGCAAATCCGTGTGAACAACCTGTTTGAGATGAATCTGTGCAAGTACCTGAGAGATTTTTTTTAGCATCTCGAGTCCTTCCCTGGGTAGTCTGCCCTTTGTTTTCACCCAGTCACTGAAGCTGATGTCACCTCCATCCTCCATGATGACTGCATAGGGCTCCATCGGTGACACAGCTAGAATGCACGGTGTGCCATCTATGTCTGCCACTCTTTGTAACATTGTCACCTCTTTCAATATTTCTTCTGTTAGAGTATATATTTCTCCTGTAGGATTAAAAAAGAATTTGAACACTTTAATGATGACAGGCTTATCCAGATCAGCAAATTGGTATCTGTAGCATTTACCAAATACGCCTTCACCAGCAAAACTGAGGCCTTGGGAGAAGACACCATCTATACAGACTAGAGGGATTCCCAGATACCTTAAATTTTCAATTAATTGCTTTGTGATCTCTGGTTGGGTTTTGTCTGTAAGTGGAAAAGCCTCTTTGCATTCTTTGAGTGTTTTATTATTCCTTTGTTGTGACATAGCCTCAGATTTATTGCTCAATGGCATCTCGGGGGGAGAACTTGGAGGAAAAGGGTTTTCAAGTGTAGAAATTTCATTTGTTAGGCTGATGTCCCAGATCATCTCCTCAGTGTCTTTGATATTCTGCTGCCTAATCTCCTCCCTCAGATCTCTGATGTCCTCCCTGAGATCTCTGATCTCCTCCCTGAGATCTCTGTTCTCCTCCCTCAGATGCCTGCTTTCCTCCCTCAGATCTCTGATATCCTCCCTCATATTCCTGCCCTCCTCCCTCAGATCTCTGATATCCTCCCTCAGAACACTGTTCTCTCTTTCCTGCCACTGAATATTATGCTTTTTTTTCTGCTTCTCTTTTCTCTTGAGGTTGGGAATCACTTTCCTAAAATGGAAAGGATCAGGGCTTTTGGGTGAAAGATGAGGATGGGAAGCCAAAGGAGGACTGTCAGAATCGATAGTATTATCATAGGGAGGGAAAGGTTGAGGGTTTGGAGGGTAAGGTTGAGGGTTTGGGGGGAAAGGATAAGGATTTGGAGGGGAAGGTTGAAGGTTTGGAGGGAAAGGTTGAGGGTTTGGGGGGAAAGGATAATTTGGTTTGGAGGGTAAGGTTGAGGGTTTGGGGGAAAGGTTGTTTGAGGGTTTGGGGGGAAAGGATAAGGGTTTGGAGGGTAAAGGTTGAGGGTTTGGGGGAAAAGGAAAGGTTGAGGTTTGGGGAAAGGATTAGGGTTTGGAGGGTAAGGTTGAGGGTTTTGGGGGGAAAGGTTGAGGGTTTGGAGGTAAGGATAAGGGTTTGGGGTAAGGTGAGGGTTTGGAGGGTAAGGTTGAGGTTTGGGGGGAAAAGGCTGAGGGTTTGGAGGGTAAGGATAAGGGTTTGGGGGGTAAGGTTGAGGGTTTGGGGGGAAAAGGCTGCGGGTTTGGAGGAAGGTATAAGGGTTTGGGGGGTAAGTTGAAGGTTTGGGGGGAAGGCTGAGGGTTTGGAGTAAGGATAAGGGTTTGGGGGTAAGGTTGAGGGTTTGGAGGGTAAGGTTGAGGGTTTGGGGGGAAAGGTTGAGGGTTTGGAGGGTAAGGATAAGGGTTTGGAGGGTAAGGTTGAGGGTTTGGGGGGAAAGGTTGAGGTTTTGGAGGGGAAGGTTGAGGTTTTGGAGGGGAAGGAGGCTTTTTGGGTTTATGAGGGTGTGGAGGGAAGAGAAAAGGGATATGAAGTACCTTTTTCTGGAGCGTTGAATTCTCCTCCCTGAGTTTGTGATTCTCTTCCTGCAATTTCCTAGTCAACTGACTCCATCCACTGGTAGGACCTCCTCCCGCTCATGGACTCTGGCTTTCAGTGATGCCACCTGCTGGTCCTTCAGGTGAATGTCCTGTTCGAGTTGAACGATCTGAGCGTTGAACTGATGCGCCACCTCATACGCCTCGGCAATCCTCCGTTCTTGACTTTGTAGTTTTGTCGTGTAAGATTCCTCGAGAGTTCATCCTGGACCTTTTCTCTCTTCCAGTTTGTGCTCGAGAGAAGACATTTTCCGCCTGGTGGAGTCGACACGGCATGGCGTGCACGCAACTCTTCTTGGAGGCTGGTGATGAGTTTATGATCCTTCTTCCTCATCTCCTCCAGTTCCTCCATTTTGGACTTGGCCACCTCTGCCTTAGCCGCCTGGTGCGCTTCCATCTTCACTGAGTTTATGCGTCAATTCTTCTAATTGACGTTGGTCTTCTCCTTGGAGTTTTTCCAGCTGGACAGCGCGTTCTCTCAGCTCGGCATTTTCGTCATGAAGTTCTTGTATGCGGGGTTCTGCCCTTCTGAGATTGCTTTGCTCGAGGGTCGGTTCTTCATCAGCTTTCAGAAGCTTTTCCGTTAGAACTATGTTTTGTACGAGTAGTCCTTCATTAGCTACATTTAGATCGTAGTTCTCACGCCGGAGAACATCGAATTCCTGTTAAATCTTCCGATGTCAAATTTCATTTCCAAGTAATTATAAATAATCCCTGCAATCGGCCACAAGACTTCAGGTCCAGCGAGTAATCCTAAAGCTTTTGGCAAACCGTATCCACTAACGTTTATAGTGTAACAAACAGCTGCCACAGAAACACAGTATAACAAATTAGTTTTTAAACTTATCATCTTCGTAAGTTGCTAAAACCGATCATCCTCACCGATCCCTGGTTTCCTGAAATTCCTGCAGAACTCTCAAGATTTGGGAATCCCAGAAGTCTAGCGGCTCCGAAGAAGAAGCTACTGAAGACTGCGAATGACTCCTAACGAATCGGACTCGAGATTATTCCTTTTTTCACGGCTCATTCTTTCTCCACAGAATCAGAAGACGTTCTCCAGTCTCTATTCTCTCTCTCAAAAACTTAAGACTGGTCTTTACTCAGTTCCCACCCCCACCCCTAGTTCCCACATCAGTTCCCATTCCCACATCAGTTCCAGTTCCCATTTCCCACACATCAGTTCCCAGTTTCCACATCAGTTCCCAGTTGTCTCACATCAGTTCCCACCCCCACCCAAGTTGTTCAGACACATCAGTTCCCAGTTCCCACATCAGTTCCCACTCCCACCCCTAGTTCCCTTACATCGTTTTCCAGTTCCCTTTACATCAGTTTCCCAAACCCCACCCTCAGTTCCCAACACACCCCTCCATTCCCAGTTTCCCATTCGTTTCCCATCACTTGTTCCCACATCAGTTCCCACCCAGTTCACACATCAGTTCCCAGTTCACACTCAGTTCCCAGTTCATCAGTTCCCAAAGTTCCCACACATCCCAGTTCCCATTCAGTTTCATTCAGTTTCCAGTTCACACATCCAGTTCCCATTCCCAATCCCAGTTCACACGTTCCCAGTTCCCACATCATTTTCCAGTTCCCACATCAGTTCACCCCCCCCCAGTTCCCACACATTCCCAGTTCCCCAGTTCCCACATCATCAGTTCCCAGTCCCCCCACACCTCAGTTCCCAGTTCCCACATCAGTCACCCCCCCCTTACCCACATCAGTTCCCACATCAGTTCCCAAACATTCCCACCCCTCTTTAGTTACACATCAGTTCCCAGTTTCCCACATCAGTTCCAGTTCACACATCAGTTCCCAGTTCACACATTAGTTGCCAGTTCCCACATCAGTTCCCACGTTCACCCCACCCATCAGTTCCCATTCCCACATCAGTTTCCACAGACCCACATTCAGTTCCCACACCCCTAGTTTCCCACCCATCAGTTCCCACCCCCACCCCTAGTTCCCACCCATCACCGTTACCCAGTTCCCACATCAGTTCCCACCCCCACCCCTAGTTCCCACATCAGTTCCCAGTTCCCACTCAGTTTACCAGTTCACATTCATTTCCAGTTCCCAAACACCCTGCTTCCCACATCAGTTACCCACCCACCCCTGCGTTCCCACATCAGTTCCCTCCCCAGTTACCCACATCAGTTCAGTTCCCACATCAGTTCCCACCCACTAGTTCCCACCCCTTCCCACACATCAGTTCTCAGTTCCCAATCAGTTCTCAGTTCTCACATCAGTTCCCAGTTCCCACATCAGTTCTCATCCCCCTACCCCTAGTTCCCAGTTCCCACATCAGTTCCCAGTTCCCACATCAGTTCCCACCCCCCACCCCCTAGTTCCCACATCAGTTCTCAGTTTTCCAACATCAGTTCCCCGTTTCCCACCATCAGTTCCCAGTTCCCACATCAGTTCCACCCCCACCCCTGCTTCCCACATCAGTTCCCATTCCCACATTCAGTTCCAAGTTCCCACATCAGTTCCCCCCACCCCCGCCCCTGCTTTCCCCACATCAGTTCCAGTTCTTCCCACATCAGTTTCCAGTTCACATCATTGTTCCCAGTTCCCACATCAGTTCCCAAACCCCACCCTAGTTCCACATCAGTTTCCAGTTCCCACATCAGTTCCCAGTTCCACACATCAGTTCCCAGTTCCCACATCAGTTTCCAGTTCCCCACATCAGTTCCCATTCACACTCAGTTCCAGTTTCACACTCAGTTCCCATTTTTTTTTTTTTTTTTTTTCCCACATCAGTTCCCACCCCCCACCCCTAGTTCCCACATCATTTCCCAGTTCCCACATCAGTTCCCAAACCCCATCCCTAGTTCCACATCAGTTCCAGTTCCCACAGTCAGTTCCCACCCCACACTCCCCTAGTTCCCACTCATTTTCCAGTTTCCCACCTCAGTTTCCCTTACGACATTCAGTTCCCAGTTCCCACCCATCAGTTTTCAGTTCCCACATCAGTTCCCCATTCCCCCCCCACACATCAGTTCCCCAGTTCCCATCCCCCAGTTTGCCCCAGTTCCCAACATCAGTTCCCACCCCCACCCCTAGTTCGCCACATCCAGTTCCCATTCCCACATCAGTTCCCAAACCCCATCCCTAAGTTCCCACATCATTTCCATTCCCACATCAGTTTCGCCAGTTCCCACCCACGACTCCCTATTCCCACATCAGTTCGCACCCCCAACGCCCTCATTCTCACATCAATTCCCAGTTCCCACCCCCACCCCTAATTCCCACATCAGTTCCCATCCCCTACCTATAGTTCCTACATCAATTCCTACCCTCAAGTTCCCAGTTCCCACTTAATTTCCCATGGTGGGCTGATCTACATCGTTCCCAGACGCATGATTATGGCCAACTTTAACCTTAAATAAGATGAAAACTACTGAGGCTAGAGGGCTGCAATTTGGTATGTTTGCTGATTGGAGGGTGGATGATCAGCATAACCAATTTGCAGCCCTGTGGCCTTCGCAGTTTTAAGATCTGAGGGGGAAACAGAAAAAGTGAGGACGGGACAGATATCTCAATAAGCTTCTTTTTACAGAAAACTAAAAAGGATTTTAATCCTTGATGCCTCTGACTAACAAAACGTCGAATTCCTGAAAGTTTACGACGATCAGAGGAGGAGGGATTCTTCCCATGAGGGCGCCCCCCCCCCCCCCAACCCCCCCCAACCCCCGCCCCACCAAAAAAAAAATGAAGGAAAGAGCTTGGAAGAAATCCAATAGAATATTCATAAGGCGTTTCTTTCCCTTTTAAATTAAGCCCAGGATATAATTTTATTTATCTTTTTTACAAAGCCACCCTCCCCAACCATTCACCCCCGCCTCTCTCTGTCTCTCTCTCTCGGAGATTAGTGTGTTGCTATTCAGCCTTCTTGAGCGTAAACACAACATAATCTTTTCGGGAAAATATTCAAATTTAATTCTCTCTCTCTCTCTCTCTCTCTCTCTCTCTCTCTCTCTCTTCTTACTAGAACAAATTATATGTCAGTGAAAGAGCATTTTTGAACATTGCACACCAAGATTACACAACAAAATACCACCTGAAGTGAATTTAACATAACAAGAAAAAAGCTAATCTAAAACAGGGACTAAAAGACCCCTATTCTGCAGGAGCTACGATACTGATGAGAAACACCATATATATATATATATATATATATATATATATATATATATATATATATATATATCATATATATATATATATATATATATATATATATAATACAGAGATGGACTAAAAACACTTGACTGCCTAACAGTTATTGTACAAATGTACCCAGAATGACATAACATACAATCTCCCTTATAACAGGGCCTCATGGAATCTTTGGATGTTAATTTGCAGGATCCCTCAAGTGAATCGGGGCTTTGCTTTGTCACGACACTGTTAGGAGAAGGGTTTGTTGACAAACAGAAATGTAAGGGAACGGCCAGCGTGGTGGAGGTTGTTGACAAACCAAGAGTGAAGATTTTGGAGCGTGACAAACAGAGTTTAGCCGTCAGACTGATATAGAGGAGGGTTGATTCATATCTTTTTTGACAAATTATAAGGGATTGTAAGCGAAAACTTGATTTGCGATCTTGTTTATTGACAAATTTATAGAATAGGAGCACGTTTGGTGGCAGATGTTTAACAAGCTTCAAGCTCTATAACAGTTTGTTTTAGAGTCCGCTGACATACTAGAATAGAAGAATGTTTCGTACGAATTGCAAATTGAAACCCTTTTGACAAGCGAGGAGAAAAAAAATACTACAGGGTTCGAAGTTTATTGACATACTTTAGAATATTTGATGTCACAGTTCTTTCAATAACATTATTATTATTATTATTATTATTATTATTATTATTATTATTATTATTATTATTATTATTATTATTATTATTATTATTATTATATTTTACTAAGAGATCCAAACGCAAATCGCAAGTTGTGATAAAATTCGGTTGAGATAAACAGGCATCTGTTCATTTATATGAATAAATTTATATATTTATTTATTTACTTACTTATGTTGTTGCTCGCTGTTGTTTACTGTTTTGGTCCCCGACCGACAAATTGTTTCATAATAATAATAATAATAATAATAATAATAATAATAATAATAATAATATATCAGAGAAAACTCTGTGATAAAGGAATAACAAAACCTGGCCAGCAGTCTCTCAGAAGCAAGATGGAAGGCTATTATCAACGTTAAGAAAAGAGAGAGAGAGAGAGAGAGAGAGAGAGAGAGAGAGAGAGAAGAATTTACCAGACCCGATTTAGCAACTTCGTAACTTCACCCCAAAAACTTTCTGTTTTTCGAAACTTCAATCTAAACTCCCCAGTTACTGACACGTATCGAACGTGACGCAATAGTCTGTGGTGACGTCACACATGTAAACAAACCGTCTAGTCCCATCGAGAGGAATGAATTAAACCGTCCGTGTTTGTGCATATTTCAGTTATTAGTTTTATTTTCCTTTTTACTCATGCTCAGGTTTGAATTCCCGAAAGTAATTTTTTCTGGGTGTCAGATGACCTGTCTCAATATTTTTCTATTTTTCTGAAAGCTTATATCCTCGTGACTAATATTTATTTGTTTAACTGTTTACTTATTATAATTCATTTCGTAGCTGCTGATTATCTCGGCTCTCTAGATTATTCCCGTCATACCAACTGGTTAAAAAATTTATAACTTTAATAATTGCCAACTAAACTTTCACAGAGTGGAAGGAATAATTTGCATACAAAACAATGATCATATATTAGAGAGACAATTTAATATTACTACAGGTAGGTCATGCGAAATAATTATATAAGCAAAGAAATAGATAAATAGATAATAAGGTAAGATAGAACATTCCGTCATTTGCCTCTGAATAATGGAAGGGCTATTGAAATCGGGGAAAGCAGAAGCGCAGAGAGAATTCCACGGCTTCCGAATCGTGAAGGGTAGCACGTCTGAGTGACCCCCTGTGATATGGTTACCTGCCGGGTGTTATATACGCTTTAAGAATAATACTGAACTATATAAGCTTATGTTTACTTAAGAATATGTGCCTTTCCTTCGTAAACCTAATTATACCCTATACTATATGTTCGGCTTATGTAGAGAGAGATAAGGCGGCTTGCCGGGTGTAATATAAACACACTAACGTCAGTGAACTATATATTTGCATTTTACTCAAGTCTATGTGCTGAATACGTCTGAATACGGTCCATACTGAAGACTCTTTATGATGTAAACAAGTCACTACTTCTTGTCCCTCTTTAATTTTCTTTTTCCTTGGAAACTTATCTCTCCTGCGACAAAAGTCCTTGCGCGTTGTTTGTACAGTATTGAGTCTAAAAGCTCATCTTCTTCTTCAGCTAAAGTGCGCGTCGACAACAGCGCCGCGCTCTAATTGCGCTTTTGTCCGCCGAGACGGCACTAAAAGCTTGTTGTATTGTGTAGCTATGTGAAGACCGTCTCTTTAAACAGAAGTCTGTTTATTTGGTGATGAAACCTGATAGATGTTCCATTTGACATTCCCTACGAAAACATACTTACATACATCTGAAAGCTTCTTGTAATCTGGGTCAAGAATCCCGCCTACAATGAAGGACTTTAGTCCCGCCGCCCGGACCATTGAGATACAACGAACGAGATACCGACTGTAACCCCTACTGGTATTTAGGAGTAGACTTGTAAACTGTGAAACTGACCGTCTGCCGAAAATATATGGGTGGCTTACTTAACAAGCACCACTAATTGCTCGTTAGATTTTGGGTCTAGATCCAATATATGAGATACCAGATGAAACTAATATATAATATATATCTGCAGAGAATGACCAGTGACCAGACATTTGGAGGGTGGGTTCCCCCTGACAGACGCACTGAAAAAGGGGGTTTAATTGAATTTAGATCCACCTTAGGAGATACCGAGTAAAATTTACACTACAATAGCACTGCACATCCTAGAATACTGTGGTGGTAATGACAGACGTTTTAGTGGGTGGTTACCCCTTGACAGACGCCCCACAACGATGGGGAGGGGAGACAGGATCTGCATCCAACATTGGAGATACCATGTAAAATCTGTACTACAATTGCACTGCACATCCTAGAATGCTGTGGTGGTAATGCCCGACATTTTAGTGGGTGGTTACCCCCTGACACACACCCCACAACGAGTGGGGAGGGGGAGAGGGAATACCATGTAAAATCTGTACTACAATAGTTCTGCACATCCTAGAGTACTGCGGTGGTAATGGCAGACATTTTAGTGGGTAGTTACCCCCTGAGAGACACCCCACACGACTGGGGGGGAGGGGGAGACAGGATCTCCCTCCAACATCATAGTGCCAAGTAAAATTTGTACTACAATAGCACTGCACTTCTAGAGTACTGCAGTGGTAATGACAGATATTTTAGTGGGGTAGTTACCCTGACAGACACCCCACAAAGAGTGGTGGGGGAGGGGGGAGGGGGAAGACAGGCTCTGCATCCAAACATTGGAAGATACCAAGTATAATTTGTACTACAATAGCATTGCACATCCTAGAGTACTGTGGTGGTAATGGCAATCATTTTGTGGGTGGTTACCCCCTGGCAGCACCCCACAACGAGTGGGAGGGGGAGAGGGAGGGGGAGACAGGATCTGCATCTAACATTGGAGATACCAAGTAAAATTTGTACTACAATAGCACTGCACATCCTAGAATGCTGTGATGGTAATGCAGACATGTTAGTGGGTGGTTACCCCTTCACAGACTAACCTACGATTGGAAGGGAGAGATGGGACACCTTGAAATCATTCAAATCTATCATAGGCAATATTAATATTAGAAATATGGTAAGTATCTGAAAATCGTGAGCCTGATAAAATGTAAAAAGCAAAAAATTCAAGAATATTGTGATTTTGTTGCAAGATGAGAATTACGCCGGAGTTATTTTTAAAATTTTTTAAAACCTATTGGAGTTTGGAATATTTCACTTCATTAATTCCATCACATCTATATAAAATAAACGTGTGAGACTTACTGGGCTTGGTCTACTTTCTGTAGCTTCACACACACAAACACACACACACACATACACACACACACACACACACACACACACACATATATATATATATATATATATATATATATATATATATATATATATGCATATATATATATGAATAACTTGATCACGAAGTATATAAAACGTGATGCCATGTATAAATAAAGGTTTTTGCCACGAAGGAAACAAAATCCTTTATATATATATATATATATATATATATATATATATATATTATATATATATATATAATATATATATATATATATATATATATATAATATTAGCCACTATCCTTTGGTTGGAGTTATTACTTCACACAAAGTATTATCTGAACGGGAGGGGGTCACAAGTGGCAACAGCTACAAGTATGTGTGCTGAGCCATTTTTTGAATAATGAAACCAGTCATATGGTGCCACTCTCAATTCCTCTAAAAAAAGAAATGTAAGATAAGTATTCTCGTTTTAATAGCGTCTTTGGTCATTTTCTTTTCTGCCTATAGGACACTGCAGCCATGTCGAGGTTCGTAGCCCAGCATGTCTTACCCATAACTGAATTGTTCTTTAGTTGCTGTTGGTTCGTGTGGATGAAATGAAATTTTTGATCGGATATGGGAATTCGATTGATATTAAGACCACCCATCATAAAGAGCTGTTTTAACACCCGCACATTCACAAGATGATGGTATCACAACACAAATAATTACTGGAAACGGAAATGTGAATGAATTGTTCAGGATAAGCTAACTATAAAGATTAAAACATTTTCCCCCATTTTATTCTCCCTCCCGAAGTTGACGATCATACAACTTGGAGCTACCTGACTCCCAAATTCAGTTGGCCTATAATATCATGTCAATTATCTAATAGTCAGTCACTTATTTTCGGCTGCCTCACTCAAATTGATTTGTACACTATCCCCAAGTATCAGGTACCATATATATTCAGGGAAGAAAATCTAAAGTCAAATAAAAATGATACGCAGTTTGATGTTTAAAGCCAGCTGAGTGCGTTTGTCTCTTAACTTCCCGCCGGCACGCCACCACAGGCAACCTATGTAATGTGTTTCAATACATTCTATCGATGCTGCTTGACGACCATTATTCGGCTAATTTTCTCCCTAGTAATTTTTTTTTTTTTCTTTATTTGTTCATTATATCCAGTAGACAGGCACTAACATCATATTACATCCTCACGTCTGTTCAATGTATTTACCATTGTTAATATGATTTATAATGCGTCTGCAAGTCATAAAAAATCGGACAATCGAATGTGCAAATATGCCAGCTGTGTGCAAGGCATAGGGCGATCTCCCTGCTGAGAGTGACTTCGGAAGGCCATATTGAAAGGTCTCGGTCCAGCTCTTAGTACTATATTTTATTACTATTACTTTTTTTAATCTTTATTATAATAATTATTATTATTATTATTATTATTAGACCCAATTTCACAGAGAAAAAATTACCTTACGAAAACACACCTAAGCACTCCAACCATTGTGGTCAGGCCTAAGCATCTGCTCTTGGATCTAAGCAGTGTCAAGCATAAATGGTTCCTGTGTAAATACAGGACTTTCTTTGCATATTGGTAGCGAAGCACTAACTAAACAGTAATGTATTGCAATCACTAAACACAACATTCACAATGCACTTACTCAGTAAGCACTCACACTTGCATACATTCACTATGCACACACACACACTTACCATACACTCACACACACCCTCTCAATAACACAAAATACTCTGAATACCAATACTCACTAGGCACTCACTATACACTAAATGCTCACTAAGCACTTAAAAACACTAATTTACTAAATACTCATTATATCCCAAACACTCGGTAAACATTCACTAAACACTCACTTAATCCTAAACATTAATTAAACACTAAACATTCACTAAACCCTAAGCACTCATTAAATACTAAATGCTTACCAAACCCTAATTACTTATCAAATACTAAACAGTGAATGAACATCCACTCATTAAAAACATTAATAACACTGACATACTAAACATTTGCTAAACACTAACATTCACAAGACATTCACTAAAAGCTCACTTAAAATTCGCAAAACTTTCACTAAAACCCTAAACACTTACTGAATATTTACACACTAAATATTCACTAAATACTACCATTCACAAGACATTCACTAAACGTTCACTTAACATTCACAAAAACATTACTACTAAACCCAAATACAAAACATTCACTGAATACTTACACAATAAACATTCAATAACATTCACTAAACCCTAAAGACTCAGTAAACATTCACTGAATACTGACACATTAAACAGTCACTAAACCTAAAACATCATCAAACACATACTCATAAACATTCACTAAACACTACTCATTAAACCCTACCAATTCGAAACACTGTCTCATTAAACATTAACGATAGAAAAAATTAACAATCGCACTAACTTTTTCATTTCTCTTGTTTTCTTTACATTAATGCTAGGGGGATTATTTATTTATTTTTTTTTTTGGTCTAGTTTGCTCTTGTATTTATTCATAACCTTCTTGAGAGAATGGAAATGTTCGAAATAACATTATTATTACTTCAGATCATCATCTAGTTGTAATTGTGGCAGGTGTCAAATAAATCTTCATCAGTAGTCTTCTTACTCCACATTTTGCATGCTCTGCACATGACCCACACCTCTCTGGCTTACCAAAACACAGCCTGTTCTCAAGTGAGCTTTCTCTGAATCAACGGAGGAGCAGTTCTTAAACTCTGTATCACGCTGATGACTGATCTGAAGCCCATGTGTCTTTTCGGATCTCTCAATCTGTTACATAACCACCGCAAAATCAAAATCTTGAAAATAGTCTGTAATTCAAAGTTGAAATTCCATCAATCTAAACCCATTGAAAACATCAGAATAAGTGACAGCTAGAGGTAAAGCGAGGAAACATTACCAGCAATATCACAGATGGCATACTTGATCCTGGATTACCAGTCATCCATGAATCACATGCCCTGTTAACACATTTCTTCAGATGTCTATAAACACTAAAATCCAGGGGCTGCAACTTGTGAGAACAATGTGGAGGAAATGATAGGACACTAATTATCCTTTCAAAAATCCAGAAATAAACGTAAATTATAAATAAAATAAATAGGCTTACTATTGTTATCAAATAACGTGTGCCAACTTGCCCCATTTATTTTGAGCCAACTTGCCCCATCCCTACCATTTGGTACAAAAAAAAAACGCTACCAGTCCACACCAAGAAGCCTTGAATTAATCATTTTAATGGGTATACAATCTTTAAAAACCATAAGGAAAATTATGCTATAATTGAAAAATATCTTTATGAATGTCTAGGGTGTTATAGCAAATAACAGAAAGATTATAATATTTACTTACTACCATCAAAATAAAAAAATTGTCTCATAAATTCGAGCTCCTACGTTCTAACTCTATAGAAATTTTGCTGGTAATTGAGGAACCACGTGGCAATTACACAGTATATGTATTAGAGTCATGTATTGGTAAACTTTAAAGTCATTTTGAGTGTGCCAACTTACCCCTGTAGCCAACTAGCCCCGGGCTCCCCTACTATAATTGGAGTCAGTTGCTTGCTTAACAAAATAATAATATGACTGAATTATTATGGGGCTACAGATGACTGTTATTTATATGAAACAAATAAATAATTATTGTGTTAGATCAGCCATCGTCAACCGGGATTCCGCGGAACCTTAGGGTTCCGTGAGCGATCGCCAGGTGTTTTTCCATAAAAATTCATGTTGTATTTAATTATTTTTTAAAGTTATATATATATTTTTCGTTAAACATCGCGTGAGAAATCGTAGTCTAGTCCTATAATTTATTTTATCGTAACATATCGTGCGAGATTTTTTCCTTGTTTTTACTTTACTAAAGGTGGTAATTAAAGCACAAATGCTTATATATATATATATATATATATATATATATATATATATATATATATTATATATATATATATACTATATATATATATATATATATGTGTGTGTGTGTGTGTGTGTGTGTGTGTGTGGTGTGTGTTTCCGGGGTTGGCTTGGGATGAGGAAAATTGTCTCAGGGGTTCCTCAAAGTTGCCAAAGGTTGGGAAACACTGCGTTAGATAAATACAAAGTGATATAGAAGGATAAAAATATATTAAATATGTCACGATAATGTATAATAAAGGTCAATAGTAGCCCACTATACTAATCTAGACATTTCATTATCAGGGCTTCTTGCCCTTCCCCCTGACCCACCTGTTAGGGTGTGTCTGCTGGGGTCAGGGGGAAACACCCACTAAAATGTCTGGTATTACCATCACAGCATTCTAGGATGTGCAGTGCTATTGTAATACAAATTTTACTTGGTATCTCCGGATGTTGGATGGAGATCCTGTCACCCTCCCCTTCCCCCCCATCTCGTTGTGGGGTGTCTGTCAAGGGGTAACTACCCACTAAAATGTCTGTCATTACCACCGCAGTACTCTAGATGTGCAGAACTATTGTAGTACAGATTTTACATGGATCTCCATGTTAGATGCAGATCCTGTCTTCCCCTCCCCCTTCCTTTTCCCCACTCGTTGTGGGGTGTCTGTTCAGGGTGTAACCACCCACTAAAATGTCGGGCATTACCACCACAGCATTCTAGGTATGTGCAGTGCAATTGTAGTAACAAACTTTTACTTGTATCTCCAATGTTGGATGGCAGATCCTGTCTCCCCCCTCCCCACTCGTTGTGAGGCGTATGGTCAGGGGGCGGGGGCAACCACCCACTAAAACGTCTGTCATTACCACCACCAGCGTATTCTAGGATGTGCAGTGCTATTGTACAAATTTTACTCGGTATCTCCTAAGTTAGATCTAGATCCAATTAAACCCCCCCACCCCCCACCCCCCTTTTTCAGTGCGTCTGTCAGGGGGTGGAACCCACCCTCCAAAATGTCTGTCACTGGTCATTCTATAATCAATAGTCTGCAGATATATTATATATTAGTTTCATCTGGTATCTCATATAATGGATCTAGACCCAAATCTAACGAGCAATTAGTGGTGCTTGTTAAGTAAGAGCGCCAAATATATTTTCGGGCAGAGGAACGGTCAGTTTCACAGTTTACAAGTCTACTCCTAAATACCAGTAGGGGTTACAGTCGGTATCTTGTTCGTTGTATCTCAGTGGTCCGGGTTGCCGCCTCATTCAGTCAAACTTCAGAGATGTCCTTCACGCTCGACCTGAATCACCTTCCAGGAATCCTTTTGTTTTATGCAGATGTCCTTGAATCGATTTCAGTCGACTTCAGAGGTACGTTGCACACGTGACGTGAATTTTTCACTATAATCCATTACTACACAATTTGGTATGATTCTATTTCAGGAAATCGGTTTGTATATGGTGATAGGAATCAACTCAAGGAATCCTTTGCTTATAAAACATAGATAAACTTTAAAAACAGGTATCCTTACACGCATAGCTTCAGTCAACTTAAGTCAACTTATTAAATTACCATTCACTTGCTTCTATCAACGCATTTTTTATATAATATTTAAATTTTTATTTGTAAAAGAGATATTTGAATGGTAGTGCTACTGTATCCTCACCTTAAATAACATAAGTTGGAAGTTATTTTTCCTTTGCTTTTTGTTTATTTTATATTATTGTATATACATACATATATACATATATATATCTACTCTGTTATGTTTATTCCTTGTAACACATGCACGTCGTGCCTTCCAAGTCCAGCTGTGTGAAGTCCACACGATAAAGGGGTGTCTGTTTACAACCGCAGAGACGCTATACAGGAACATAGACGGAAAGAATCAGATGGAGTCGGACGATAGAGAGGGATCGGATTACCTACGTCTCCCCTATCTGAAAACAGCGACAGGGGGTGACGGTTGTCTGTTGTTTAGGGCATTCCTACGTCACCCTATATTGTGGCATCTATGATGCTGACTTAGATTTTTGAAAATACGCTAGCATGGTGCCCATGCGAAAAACAAAACGATTCATTTGAATGCAAATTACTCGCTCTTTTTTGAAGGTGTTTGGTCTAATAATGATGCTCTGAATTATTGCTCGTAGAACTATACTATCTTTCTTCCATACTATCCACCTTTTTCATATAAATAGTTATTTCATAGTGCAAACTGCGAGGTTTTCCTCCTGTTTACAACTTTCAGACCTACTACCTACTTTCAATTTCCTTTGTTTTTCCATCCCTGAATGACCTCATAGGTCACAGTCTTGGCTGGCCTAAACTCTATATGTATCAAATTCAACTCTCTCTCTCTATAAATATCGGGTAGTATATAGGTTTGCTTGTTTATTTTTGCCATTCATTATGTCGAGATTTTTCATCTTTTAAATATTCAAAAAACTGCCCATGGCCACAGGTTGGGAAACCACTGCCATAGGCCATATTTTTAGCTAATAAACACTAATTTTCCAATACTCTTTGGTGATCTAGGTTGAAAGACCTGCGTGATTCTAGGCCTACCCTGTCCTTTTTAATTCAGCGTGCATGGTTAACAGTGCTGCGAAGGCTTCCTTGTTCCGGGAACGTTGTATTTCCAATGTGAAGATTCCTCCCTCTGCGCCAAGGTCTTGCACAGTAACTACTTTTGGTGTTACTCAAACTCGGTGTAAAAGTAAAAAAGTAGGAAAAACAACCGAAGAGAAAGCTCCCTCCCCCTCTTCGAGAGACCGAGAGTTCCAAACTGAGAGATGATTTTTTTTCTTCTTTTTTTTTTTAAAGTCGGTCCCAGGAAATCATGAGGGATTTTGCAGACTTCAGTCCTCATATCAAGGTCTCCGTTTATATTACTCTCCATCTTACTTTCCACCCTTCCCTCCAACACGTTGTTTCAACATTATTTCAGTGCTGAATGACTTCATAGGCCCCTAGTGCTTGTTTTTAGACCTACGTAGATTTTATATTCCAACTCCTCATATCAAGGTAAAATTGGTATGATTGGCACAAAGTGGGCTCTGAAATTTTGTCTACACACAAGAAGAAACTCGGTGGTCCTGGCCATGTGTTTTTCCAGCAACACTGTTAATGGGTGTTGCATTTCTGAGTCTGGACGATCCAAGAGTAGGCCTACACACTAATGCCATAGAATCGAAGTGGGATGTTTTCAACTGGAGTGTGCTTGCGAAACATGTTTACCAAGAAAGTGCTGGATGACCGTTTACTTTTCCCGGTTTCGGTGTTAGGAAGCAGTTTCGTTGACAGGTCAGAGAATAAACAGTAGCTAGACATTCTTGGGTTGACTCGAACGTGTGTAGCTACCCCATCAAAAGTCTCCCAACATCCGTGATTCCCTCTAAACGCACATTGCTTCCGTTACAACTTGTTCAACCACTCATCGGCCTAGAGTCCATTTCAACTGAAGAAGAGGATGAAACAGGCCAACTTCCGAACCGCATAGGAATAAGTTATTGGCTTCTGAAGAATTCGATGATGTCTTTGAGTAAGGTAAAACAAATATGATTTTTCAATGCGTTCTCCAGCTATTTTTGGAATGTAAGATTGGAAGTTCATATATTTAATGATTAAATCGAAGTGATATTATTATTATTACTGGAGAAACAAATCCAGTCATGTATATATACAGATTATAACTGAAAAGGCCATACTCCAACAGAGTTATATCATCCTATATTCGTGATATCTGGTTTCAGAAATCATGAACTTTAGATTTACAGAATGAAAGGCCTCGCAGTATCTGATGTAATTACAGTCATTTATTACGAATCTACGATGTCTTATTTTTCTTAAAATCTTATTTTCTTCGCTATACCTCTGCAACTTTCGAGCAGTCAAGTTAGGGAGCGTTGGGTCTGGTCAGTAACTGGGTGGGTGTGACCATGTTTCACTCGCACGTTCTCTTAGTATCAACCCAAATTCTAAAAAAAATAAAAATATGAAATAAAATAAAACAAATAAAAGCATTGTAGAGCTGCCTTTTTTAATTATGATAATAATAATTTTGAGGTGGCCAAAACCCAAGATATCTTGAACCCTCCATATCTTACTGGTTTTGACACAAATTTGTCAGTCATTCTGAAACGTTTTTGATTTCAAAGGTTCCCCAATAACAAACAGCTGCCAGAAAGTTAGTAACGTACAACAGAGAGGAACAGTAACTTTTTCTATAACATCCTTATATATATATATATATATATATATATATACTATATATATATATATATATATATATATATATATATATATGAATACTTGATCACGAAGTATATAAACGTGATGCTATGTATAAATAAAGGTTTTTTGTTTTTTTTCCACGAAGGAAAAAAAAATGGAAAAGTGAGGCAAACTGATTTTACAGAGGACAACATAGTCAAAAGAAGGGTTAATATCCAAACTGACACTACAGGATTAGCAATAAGGGCGATTTCACTCTAGCAGAAGGAGAAAACACCTGAGGGTAGCCACACCTTGGGGGACACACGCAGTAAACAAGTTATTCTTCCAGAGAAACAGTACATTTTGAAAAAACACAGAAGCATATACAATTTAACATTATGAAATTTACACAAATTTTCCCAAAAAAAAAAATTATCTCTAATGCAAAAGACTGAGAGAAAATATAAATATATATATATCGAGCAAGAGAAAGAGGGAGAGAGAATATCGAAACCAGAGAGAGGACAGACAGACAGACAGACAGAGAGAACAGAGAGACAGACAGACAGAGAAATAATAACTATTATACATGTGGGACTAATTTTATTAGTAGTTCATTTATTTTAGGTCCTTCATAAACATCTTATATATGGGTCCAAATGGTTACATTTCCCAGACTAAGATTTTAGATTGTTTTTATTAGTGATTTGTATAATTACCGATTCCAGTAAATTTTCTTGAAACATAATCATTAGATCTAGCAATTACCGAGGTATCACCCCAATTAATACAATGAGATTTTGCACTCAGATGGATAAACAGTGCATTTGAAGTCTGGGCTGTTCTAACTGAATACATATGCTGCTTAATACGTACACATAAATTTTTACTTGACTGACCAACGTAAAACGATGGGCAATCCTTACAAGGAATTTTGTAAATGATGTTGTTATTTGTTACGGGGACTATTCTTAATTAGCATATCTTTAATGTATTGTTATAAGAAAACACTACATTAACATTAAAACGATTTGAAATATTGATTTTATGGTTTCAAATCACGAAGTAATGTAAGCTAAGTACATTTTTAGGCATATCTTTTTCATTAATAGCAACACTATAAAACTTTTCGTGAGCTTTTTAATATCATAAATCAATTAAATGAGGTGGGTAGCTGAGATCGTTTCCTATCTTTTTTTTTATGTATTCTATTTCTTGGTCAAGATATTGTGGACTCGTGATACGCAAAGCGCGTAGGAACATACAAGAAAAATTGAAATTTTAATATTAAGATGGTGGCCAGAATAAAAATGTAACATATGTTAAATTATTTGTGGGTTTTCTATAAATACTGAATTTCCATTGGAAAGATTCTCTATGTATTAATCATCTAGGAAAGGGATGACATTGTTATTTTCGATTTCTTCAGTGAATTTTATGGATGGCACTAAATTATTCAATTTCGACAGTAAAACAA
This sequence comes from Macrobrachium nipponense, assembly GCF_015104395.2. NCBI lineage: Eukaryota > Metazoa > Arthropoda > Malacostraca > Decapoda > Palaemonidae > Macrobrachium > Macrobrachium nipponense. Next base: position 88,034,027 of record NC_087204.1, read on the forward strand.
TCATTTACATCGATACCAACAGGTAAGACTACTAAGATATCATCGACATATCGGTACCATTTTAAGGGAACAAGTGTGATATTCGGGAGGTGTGTCTCTCAAAAAATTCCATATATAAGTTTGAAGGAAGAGGTGATAAAGGGTTACCCATGGCCATACCAAATATTTTGTTAGTAATATTCTCCATTAAAAATAAATCTGCAATCACAAATACATAATCTTAATCAAGGAAATTATGTGACTAACGGACATAATCAATTCATGCAGTACAAGTTCATTAACTTAAATTATTCTAACACAGAGTCAATAGGGACTTTTATAAACAAAGGAACATACATCAAAACTGACCAAAGATATCGCTAGGGTTTAGTACAATATTATTTAATTTTTTCCACAACGATCAAGAGAATTCCGGATGTGTGAATTAGATACAGTTTCCTAGTAAGAGGGGATAACAATTTAGTAAGATATTTAGATAGTTTATAAGCAATTGATCCTACAGTACTAATAATTGGACGCATAGCTTTGTTTTCCTTATGAGTTTTGACTAGGGTAGGCCTATAAATAAGGTAATGAGGGACACTTAACAGTTTAACTTACACAAAGGTTCTTTTTTATCTTTAAGAATTTGTTTGATATTGATATTAAAGTTTTTTATTACTTGGTCCAACGGATTTTTTGCTAGTTTTTTTGTAAGTTATTTCATCCTCTAGTAAAGTATGCATGCGTGATATGTAGTCAGTTTTGTCAAGAACCACTAAACTATTGGATTTTATCAGCCTTGCAATGTGTAAGCTATTATCATTCTT
>NC_087204.1:88039047-88101547 GCF_015104395.2 Macrobrachium nipponense
TCTTTCACTACCAGTCATTTCATCATAGTCATATGTTTTGTTCTTAATGGGAAATATTTTCTTTGCTTCTAAGTAGCCTTGGAGTTCAAACAAAAAAGCATTTCTTAATAAGCTATTTTATGGATCATAAATTCTGGGGTTATTACGTGCAAGTTGATTCGTAATATATAATATATATATATTAATATATATATATATATATATATATATATATATATATATATGTATATATATATATTATATATATATATATATATTATAATATATATATATATATATATATAGAATATATCCTATATATATATATATATATATATATACTATATATATATACACACACACAGTAATACTCAGCATATCTACCGGAAGCAAGGATTTCATTTCTCATAAAAATATCTGATGCAGTGTGCATATATTTAACAGTTTTTCTTTTGTTTTTTATATTGTCCATTAATGTTTTGTCTGCTCATGTAAAAAAAAATACAGTTGGTGTATTTACCAATTCCATAATACTTTCTATTCTAAAAAAATTCTGTAACTATAGTCCTATATTTTTTAATAAAATAATATACTATAGAATTTCATTTGTATTTTTGACTTAAGATAGAACTTCATCGTAATCCAAGTTTGCCAATTAAAAATATGCAAACTGTTCTTCTCTCTTAATGATATATATATATATATATATATATATATATATATATATATATATATATATATATATATATATATATATAGTATATATATATATATATATATCTATATATATATATATATATATATATATATATATATATATATATATATAAGGATGTTATAGAAAAGTTGCTGTTCTTCTCTGTTGTACGTTACTAACTTTTTGGCAGCTGTTTGTTATTGGAGAACTTTTGAAATCGAAATCGTTCAGAATGACTGACATATTTGTGTCAAAACCAGTAAGATATGGAGGGTTCAAGATATCTTGGGTTTTGGCCATCTCAAATTCTTATTATCATAATTAAAAAGACAGCTCTACAATGCTTTTATTTGTTTTATTTTATTTCATTTTATTTTTTTTAGAATTGGGGTTGATACTAAAAGAACGTGCTAGTGAACATGATCACCCATCCAGTTATTGACCAGACCCAACGCTCCCTAACTTGACCGCTCGAAAGGTCAGAGGTATAGCGAAGAAAATAAGATTTTAAGAAAATAAGGCATCGTAAATTCGTAATGAGGACTGTAATTACATCAAGATATTGCGAGGCCTTTCATTCTGTAAGTCTAAAGTTCATGATTTCTGAAACCAGATATCAACAAATATAGGATGATATAACTCTGTTGGAGTATGGTCTTTTCAGTTATAATCTGTATATATACATGACTGGATTTGTTTCTCCAGTAATAATAATAATATCACCTCGATTTAATTATTAGATATATAAACTTCCAATCTACATTCCAAAAATAGCTGGAGAACGCATTGAAAAATCATATTTGTTTTACCTTACTCAAAGCCATCAACGAATTCTTCAGAAGCCAATAACTTATTCCTATGCGGTCCGGAAGTTGGCCTGTTTCATCCTCTTCTTCAGTTGAATGGGACTCTAGGCCTATGAGTGGTTGAACAAGTGTAACGGAAGCAATGTGCGGTAAGAGGGAATCAGGGATGTTGGGAGACTTTTGATGGGGTAGCTACACACGTTCGAGTCACCAAAGAATGTCTAGCTACTGTTTATTCTCTGACCTGTCAAGAAACTGCTTCCTAACACCGAACCGGGAAAAGTAACGGTCATCCAGCACTTTCTTGGTAACATGTTTCGCAAGCACACTCCAGGTGAAAACATTCCACTTCGATTCTATGGCATTAGTGTGTAGGCCTACTCTTGGATCGTCCGGACTCAGAAATGCAACACCCATTAACAGTGTTGCTGGAAAACACATGGCCAGGACCACCGAGTTTCTTCTTGTGTGTAGACAAAATTTCAGAGCCCACTTTGCGCCAATCATACCAATTTTACCTTGATATGAGGAGTTGGAATATAAAATCTACGTAGGTCTAAAAACAAGCACTGGGGCCTATGAAGTCATTCAGTACTGAAAATAATGTTGAAACAAGTTTTAGGGAAGGGTGGAAAGTAAGATGGTAGAGAATATAAACGGAGACCTTGACATGAGGACTGAAGTCTGCAAAAATCCCTCATGATTTCCTGGGACCGACTTTAAAAAAAAAGAAGAAAAAAAATAATCTCTCAGTTTGTAACTCTCGGTCTCTCGAAGAGGGGAGGGAGCTTTCTCTTCGGTTGTTTTCCTTCTTTTTAAACACCGAGTTTGAGCAACACCAAAAGTAGTTACTGTGCAAGACCTTGGCGCGGAGGGAGGAATCTTCACAGGAAATACAACGTTCCCGGACCAAGGAAGCCTTCGCAGCACTGTTAACCATGCACGCTGAATTAAAAAGGACAGGGTAGGCCTAGATCACGCGGGTTTCAACCTAGATCACCAAGGAGTATTGGAAATTAGTGTTTATTAGCTAAAAATATGGCCTATGGCAGTGGTTTCCAACCTGTGGGCCATGGGCAGTTTAAAAGATAAAAAATCTCGACATAATGAATGGCAAAATAAACAAGCAAAACTATATACTACCCGATATTTATAAGAGTGAGAGAGTTGAATTTGATACATATAGAGTTTAGGCCAAGAGCTGGGACCTATGAGGTCATTCAGGGATGGAAAGGAAATTGAAAGTAGGTAGTAGGTCTGAAAGTTGTAACAGGAGGAAAACCTCGCAGTTGCACTATGAAATAACTATTATATGAGGGTGGATAGTAAGTGGAAGAAAGATAGTATTCTACGAGCAATAATTCAGAGCATCATTAGACCGAACCCACCTTTAAAAAGAGCGAGTAATTTGCATTAAATGAATATTTTTTCGCATGGGCACCATGCTAGCGTATCTTCAAAATCTAAGTCAGTATAGATGCCACAATATAGGGTCAGACGTAGGAACGCCCTAAACAACAGACAACCGTCACCGTCGCTGTTTCAGATAGGGGAGACGTAGTAATCCGATCCCTCTCTATCGTCCGACTCCATCTAATTCTTTCGTCTATATTCCTGTACAGCGTCTCTGCGGTTGTAAACAGACACCCCTTTATCGTGTGGACTTCACACAGCTGGACTTGGAAGGCACGACGTGCATGTGTTACAAGGAATAACATAACCGGAAAAGTATTATATATATATATACATATATATATATATATATATATATATATTATAACTATGTATATAATATAGGTGTAGATGGTATGTATATATATATAAACAAAAAGCGGAAAATAACTTCCTACTTATGTTATTTAAGGTGAGATACAGTAGCACTATCATTCAAAAATATCTTTTACAAATAAAAATTTATATTAAAAATGCTTGATAGAAGCAAGTGAATGTAATTTAATAAGTTAACTCAAGTTGACTGAAGCTATGCGCTTAAGGATACCTGTTTTTAAAAGTTTATCTATGTTTTATAAGCAAAGGATTCCTTGAGTTGATTCCTATCACATATACAACCGATTCCTGAAATAGAATCATACCAAATGTGTAGTAATGGATTATATTGAAAAATTCACGTCACGTGTGCAACGTACCTCTGAAGTCGACTGAAATCGATTCAGGACATCTGCATAAAAGGATTCCTGAAGGTGATTCAGGTCGAGCGTGAAGGACATCTCTGAAGTTGACTGAATAGAGCGGCAGCCCGGACCACTGAGATACAACGAACGAGATACCGACTGTAACCCCTACTGGTATTTAGGAGTAGACATGTAAACTGTGAAACTGACAGTCTACCGAAAATATATTGGCGGCTTAATTAACAAGCACCACTAATTGCTCGTTAGATTTTGGGTCTAGATCCAATATATGAGATACCAGATGAAACTAATATATAATATATCTGCAGACTCTGTTGATTATAGAATGACCAGTGACAGACATTTTGGAGGGTGGGTTCCCCCTGACAGACGCACTGAAAAGGGGGGTGGGGGTTTAATTGGATCTAGATCCAACTTAGGAGATACCGAGTAAAATTTGTACTACAATAGCACTGCACATCATAGAATACTATGGTGGTAATGACAGACGTTTTAGTGGGTGGTTGCCCCCTGACATACGCCCCACAACGAGTTGGGAGGGGGAGACAGGATCTGCATCCAATATTGAAGATACCAAGTAAAATTTGTACTACAGTTGCACTGCACATCCTAGAATGCTATGGTGGTAATGCCAGACATTTTAGTGGGTGGTTACCCCCTGACAGACACCCCACAACGAGTTGGGAGGGGGAGGGGAAGACAGGATCTGCATCTAACATGGAGATACCATGTAAAATCTGTACTACGATAGTTCTTCACATCCTAGAGTACTGCGGTGGTAATGACAAACATTTTAGTGGGTAGTTACCCCTTGACAGACACCCCACAACGAGTGGGGGGAAGGGGAGGGGTGACAGGATCTCCATCCAACATCGGAGATACCAAGTAAAATTTGTATTACAATAGGACTGCACATCCTAGAATGCTGTGATGGTAATACCAGACATTTTAGTGGGTGGTTACCCCCTGACAGACACCCCACAATGAGTGGGGAGGGGGAGACAGGAACTGCATCCAATATTGGAGACACCAAGTAAAATTTGTACTACAATAGAACTTCATATCCTAGAATGCTGTGATGGTAATGACAGACATTTTAGTGGGTGGTTTCCCCCTGACAGACACACCCTAACAGGTGGGAGGGGGAAGGGCAAGCCCTGATAATGAATGTCTAGATTAGTATAGTGGGCTACTATTGACCTTTATTATACATTATCGTGATATATTTAATAAATATTTTTATCCTTTCTATATCCTTTGTATTTATCTAACGCAGTGTTTGCCAACCTTTGGCACTTTGAGGAACCCCTGAGACAATTTTCCTCATCCCAAGGAACCCCAGTACACACACACACACACACACACATATATATGCATTTGTGTTAATTACCTTTAGTATAACAGGAGGAAAAAATCTCGCACGATATGTTACGATAAAATAAATTATAGGACTACGATTTCTTACGCGATGTTTAACGAAAAATATATATTTATAAATAACAAATAATTAAATAAAACATGAATTTTTATGGAACACCTGGCGATCGTTCACGGAACCCTAAGGTTCCGCGGAATCCCGGTTGACGATGGCTGATCTAACACAAAAATTATTTATTTGTTTCATATAAATAACAGTCATCGTATTATTATTTTGTTAAGCAAGCAACTGACTCCAATTATAGTAGGGGAGGCCGAGGCTAGTTGGCTACAGGGCTAAGTTGGCACACTCAAAATCTTTAAGGTTTACCAATAGATGACTCTAATACATATACTGTGTAATTGCCACGTGGTTCCTCAATTACCAGCAAAATTCTATGGAGTTAGAACATAGGAGCTCGAATTTATGAGACAATTTTTTATTTTGATGGTAGCAAGTAAATATTTTAATCTTTCTGTTATTTGCTATAACATCTATACATTCATAAAGATTATTTTTCAATTATAGCATAGTTTTCCTTATGGTTTAAAGATTGTATACCATTAAAATGATTCATTCAAGGCTTCTTGGTGTGGACTGGTAAGCGTTTTTGTACCGAATGGTAGGGATGGGGCAAGTTGGCACACGTTATTTGATAACAATAGTAAGTCTATTTATTTATATAGTTTACGTTTTGCTTCTGGATTTATGGAAGGATAATGAGATTAGTGTCATATCATTTCCTCCACATTGTTCTCACAAGCTGCAGCCCCTGGATTTTAGTGTTTATAGACATCTGAAGAAATGTGTTAACAGGGCATGTGATTCGTGGATGACTGGTAATCCAGGATCAAGTATGCCCATCTGTGACATTCCTGGTAAAGTTTCCTCGGCTTTACCTCTAGCTGTCACTTATTCTGATGTTTTCAATTGGTTTAGGATTGATGGAATTTCAACTTTGAATTACAGACTATTTCAAGATTTTGATTTTACGAGTGGTTATGTAACAGATTGAGAGATGTCCGAAAAGACACATGGGCTTCAGATCAGTCATCAGCGTGATACAGAGTTTAAGAACTGCTCCTGTTGATTCAGAAGAAAGCTCAGCTGAAAAGAGCCTGTGTTTGGTAAGCCAGGAGAAGTGTGGGTCCAGTGCAAGGCATGTAACATGTGGGAGTATGAAGACTATGACGAGGATTTATTTCACACCTGCCACAATTACAACTAGATGATGATCTGAAGTGATAATAATGCCTTATATTTTGTATTTTGGAAATTCAGAGGGTAATTTTGCTATTTGATTTAAATGCAATGTAGTAATTTTCTTTTAATTATCAATGTGCCAACTTACCCCATAATGTGTGCCAACTTACCCCGTGGGGCAAGTTGGCACGAAAAGTTATTTTTTTCTAAATCTTATTGTTATCTGATGTTGAAAGCAAACAACAATTAATTTGCTCTATGATAAAGACGAATGTTAATATTTTTCAATGGTGGTAAGAATTTTGTAAAAATGTTTATTTTATATTCGCAATAACCAAAATTGTAAAAAGTGTGCCAACTAACCCCGGTCTCCCCTACTCGCTTTAGCTTTGTTTACGAGATGAAAATTAATGTAGCGGTGGTTGGAAGACTGGCACTATAAAGTAGCATATAAGTCCTTATCATTATTAGAGGTATTGCTGTAAAATGTCTATGTACTTAACATTTGTTAAGTAGAGTTACGCACCCATTAAATAGATAGTAATACATATGTAATATATACGCTATAGTCAGGGTACAGATCATAATAATTGCACTATAGCCTACTCGGTTTGTTTTATCGAAGCAGGGCTACCTTCTTTTGGTTTCAACTGACTTTCATGCTAATGAAATCATGGATATATTTTTGTATTATCAGTTTTATGAATGAATATTGTTGTTACTATAGTCGATTTTTTTTCGGCTGGTGTAAAATTCGTCAGATATAATACACCTGGCTGAGGAAGGACACAGAGGATCTCTGTTTTTTAAACAATCTCTCTACACACCAAGTTATTTCGAACATTTCCATTCTCTCAGGAAGATTATGAATAAATACAAGAGCAAACTAGACAAAAAAATAATAATAATAATAATCACCTAGCATTAATGTAAAGAAAACAAGAGAAATGAAAAATTAGTGCGATTGTCAATTTTTTCTATCGTTAATGTTTAATGAGACAGTGTTTACGAATTGCTAGGGTTTAGTGAGTAAGCATTTAGTGAATGTTTATGAGTAAGTGTTTGATGATGTTTAGGGTTTAGTGACTGTTTAATGTGTCAGTATTCAGTGAATGTTTACTGAGTCTTTAGGGTTTAGTGAATGTTTTGTGAATGTTATTGAATGTTTGTTGTGTAAGTATTCAGTGAATGTTTTGTATTTAGGGTTTTAGTAAATGTTTTGTGAATGTTAAGTGAACGTTTAGTGAATGTCTTGTGAATGGTAGTGTTTAGTAAATATTTAGTGTGTAAATATTCAATGAGTGTTTAGGGTTTTACTGAAAGTTTTGCGAATTTTAAGTGAGCTTTTAGTGAATGTCTTGTGAATGTTAGTGTTTAGCAAATGTTTAGTATGCAAGTGTTTATTAAGTTTTTAATGAGTGGATGTTCATTCACTGTTTAGTATTTAATAAGTATTTAGGGTTTGGTAAGCATTAAGTATTTAATGAGTGCTTAGGGTTTAGTGAATGTTTAGTGTTTAATTAATGTTTAGGATTAAGTGAGTGTTTAGTGAATGTTTACCGAGTGTTTGGGGTATAATGAGTATTTAGTAAATTTAGTGTTTTAAGTGTTTAGCGAGCATTTAGTGTATAATGAGTGCCTAGTGAGTGTTGGGTATTCAGAGTGCTTTGTTTTATTGAGAGTGTGTGTGAGGGTATGGTAAGTGTGTGTGTGTGTGTGCATAGTGAATGTATGTAAGTGTGAGTGCTTACTGAGTAAGTGCATTGTGAGTGTTTAGTGATTGTAATACATTACTGTTTAGTTAGTGCTTCGCTACCATATGCAAAGAAAGTCCTGTATTTACACAGGAACCATTTATGCTTGACACTGCTTAGATCCAAGAGCAGATGCTTAGGCCTTGACCACAATGGTTGGAGTGCTTAGGTGTGTTTTCGTAAGGTAATTTTTTCCTGTGAAATTGGGTCGAATAATAATAATAATAATAATAATAATAATAATAATAATAATAATAAAGATTAAAAAAAGTAATAGTAATAAAATATAGTACTAAGAGCTGGACCGAGACCTTTCAATATGGCCTTCCGAAGTCACTCTCGGCAGGGAGATCGCTACTCCAGTGATTGACGCCCTATGCCTTGCACACAGCTGGCATATTTGCACATTCGGTTGTCCGATTTTTAAGACTGTTGGAGACGCATTATAAATCATATTAACAATGGTAAATACATTGAACAGACATGAGGATATAATATGATGTTAGTGCCTGTCTACTAGATATAATGAACAAATAAAGAAAAAAATATTACTAGTGAGCAAATTAGCCGAATACATCGATAGAATGTATTGAAACACATTACATAGGTTGCCTGTGGTGCGTGCCGGCGGGAAGTTAAGAGACAAACGCACTCAGCTGGCTTTAAACATCAAACTGCGTATCATTTTTATTTGAGTTTATATTTTCTTCCCTGAATATATATGGTACCTGATACTTGGTGATAGTGTACAGATCAATTTGAGTGAGGCAGCCGAAAATAAATGGACTATTAGATAATTGACATGATATTATAGGCCAACTGAATTTGGGAGTCAGGAGCTCCAAGTTGTATGATCGTCAACTTTGGGAGGGGGAATAAAATGGGGGAAAATGTTTTAATCTTTATAGTTAGCTTATCCTGAACAATTCATTCACATTTCCGTTTCCAGTAATTATTTGTGTTGTGATACATCATCTTGTGAATGTGCGTGTGTTAAAACGGTTCTTTATGATGGGTGGTCTTAATATCAATCGAATTCCCATATCCGATAAAAATTTCATTTCATCCACACGAACCAACAGCAACTAAAGAACAATTCAGTTATGGTAAGACATGTTGGGCTACGAACCTCGACATGGCTGTAGTGTCCTAACTATAGGCAAGAAAAGAAAATGACCAAAGACGCTATTAAAACGAGAATACTTATCTTACATTTCTTTTTTAGATGAATTGAGAGTGGCACCATATGACTGGTTTCATTATTCAAAAATGGCTCAACACACATACTTGTAGCTGTTGCCACTTGTGACCCCCTCCCATTCAGATAAAATACTTTGTGTGAAGTAATAACTCCAAACCAAAGGATAGTGCTATATAATATTAATATATATATATATATATATATATATATATATATATATATATATATATATATATTATATATATATAATAGAATAACTTGATCACGAAGTATATAAAACGTGATGCTATGTATAAATAAAGGTTTTTTTGCCACGAAGGAAAAAAATGAAAAAACGAGTTGGCCGAGTACTTTCGGTCCTATTCGGACCCTTTACTGAGGCATACTGATTTTACAAAGAACACCATAGTCAAAAGAAGACTACATATCACGCATGCATACTTTACTAGAGGATGAAATAACTTACAACAAACTCGCAAAAAAATCCGTTGGACCAAGTAATAAAAAAACTTTAATATCAATATCAAACAAACTTCTTAAAGATAAAAAAAAGAACTTTTGTGTCAGTTAACTGTAAAGTGTCCCTCATTACCTTATTTATATGGCCTAGTCAAAACTCATAAGGAAACAAACCTATGCGCCAATTATTAGTACTGTAGGATCAATTGCTTATAAACTATCTAAATATCTTACTAAACTGTTATCCCCGCTACTAGGGGATCTAATTCACACATCCGGAATTCTCTTGATCTTGTGGAAAAATTAAATAAAATTGTACTAAACCCTAGCGATATTTTTGTCAGTTTTGATGTATGCTCTTTGTTTACAAAAGTCCCTATTGACTCTGTGCTAGAATATTTAAGTAATGAACTTGTACTGCATGAATTGCCTATGTCCGTTAGTCACATAATTTTCCTTAATTAAGTTATGTATTTGTGATTGCAGATTTATTTTTAATGGAGAATATTACTAACAAAAATATTTGGTATGGGCCAGGGTAGGGTACCCTTTATCACCTCCTTTCAAACGTATATATGGAATTTTTTGAGAGACAACACCTCCCGAATATCACACTTATCCCCTTAAAATGTTACCGATATGTCGATGATATCTTAGTAGTCTTACCTGGTGGTATCGATGTAAGTGATTTACTGTCTAAATTGAATAATTTAGTGCCATCCATAAAATTCACTGTTGAAATCGAAAATAACAATGTCATCCCTTTCCTAGATGTATTAATACATAGAGAATCTTTCCAATGTAAACTCAGTATTTATAGAAAACCCACAAATAATTTAACATATGTACGTTTTTATTCTGGCCATCATCTTAATATTAAAATTTAAATTTTTTCTTCTATGTTCCTACGCGTTTTGCGTATCACGAGTCCACAATACCTGGACCAAGAAATAGAATACATAAAAAAGATAGGAAACGATCTCTGCTACCCACCTCATTTAATTGATTTATGTTATCAAAAAGCTCATAAAAAGTTTTATAATGTTCCTATTAATAAAAAAGAAATCCCTAAAAATGTACTTAGCTTACCTTATTTTCGTGGATTTGAAACCATAAAATCAATATTTAAATAGTTTAATGTTAATGTAGTGTTCTCTTATAACAATACCATTAAAGATATGCTAATTAAGAATAGTCCCGTAACAAATAACAACATCATTTACAAAATTCCTTGTAAGGATTGCCCATCGTTTTACGTTGGTCAGTCTAGTAAAGATTTATGTGTTCGGGTTAATGCAGCATATGTATTCAGTTAGAACAGCCCAGACTTCAAAATGCACTGTTTATCCATCTGAGTGAAAAATCTCATTGTATTAATTGGGGTGATACCTCGGTAATTGCTAGATCTAATGATTATGTTTCAAGAAATTTACTGGAATCGGCAATTATACAAATCACTAATAAAAACAACCTAAATCTTAGTCTGGGAATGTACCATTTGGACCCATATATTTGTAAGATGTTTATGAAGGACCTCAAAATAAATGAACAACTAATAAATTAGTCCCACATGTATATTAGTTATTAATCTCTCTCTCTCTCTCTCTCTCTCTGTCTCTGGTTCGATATTCTCTCTCCCTCTTTTCTCTTGCTCGATATATATATATATTTCTATTTTCTTTCGTCTTTTCATTAATAATAATTGTTGTTGTTGGGAAAATTTGTGTTAAAAATTCATGATATTAAATTGTATATGCTCCCGTGTTGTTTTTCAAAATGTACTGTTTCTCTGGAAGAATCACTTGTTACCACGGGTATCCTTCAAGGTGTGGCTAGCCTATGACTCCTCCTCCTCTCTGTAGAGTGAAAATCGCCCTTATGGCTAATATGGTAGTGTCAGTTTGTATATTAAGCCTTCTTTTGACTATGGTGTTCTTTGTAAAATCAGTATGCATCAGTAAAGGTCTGAATAGGACCGAAAGTACTCGGCCAACTCGTTTTTCATTTTTTCCTTCGTGGCAAAAAAACCTTTATTTATATATATATATATATATATATATATATATATATATATATATATATATATATATATAATATATATATATATATATATATAAAGGATTTTGTCTCCGTGGCAAAAAACCTTTATTATACATAGCAACACGTTTTATATACTTCGTGATCAAGTTATTCATATATATATATATATATATATATATATATTATATATATATATTATACATAATATATATATATATATATATATATATATATATATATATATATATATATATATGTGTGTGTGTGTGTGTTGTGTGTGTGTGTGTGTGTGGTGTGTTGTTTTGTGTGTGTGTGAAACTACAGAGAGTAGACAAAGCCTACTAAGTCTCACACATAGTATTTATATAGATGTGATGGAATTAATGAAGTGAAATATTCCAAAATTCAATAGGAATTTTAAAAAATAACTCCGGCAGTAATTCTTATCCTGAAACATCACAATATTTCTTGAAATTTTTGCTTTTTACATTTTATCAGGCTCACGATTTTCAAATACTTACCATATTTCTAATATTAATATTGCCTATGATAGATTTTGAATTAGTTCAAGGTGTCCCATCTCTCTCTTCCGATAGTAGGTTATGTTTGTCAGGGGGTAACCACCCACTAAATGTCTGGCATTACCATCACAGGCATTCTAGGCATATGCAGTGATATTGTAGTACAAATTTTACTTGGTATCTCCAATGTTGGGATGCAGATCCTGTCTCCCCCTCCCTCTCCCCCTCCCTCCCCCCCTCCCCCTCCCCCTCCCCCTCTCTCCCTCCCCACTGGTTGTGGGGTGTCTGCCAGGGGATAACCACCCACAAAATGTTTGCCATTACCACCACAGTACTCTAGGATGTGCAGTGCTATTGTAGTACAAATTATACTTAGTATCTCCGATGTTGGATAGGGAGCCTGTCTTCCCCTCCCCCTCCCCCCACCACTCTTTGTGGGGTGTCTGTCAGGGGGTAACTACCCACTAAAATATCTGTCATTACCACTGCAGTACTCTAAGAAGTGCAGTGCTATTGTAGTACAAATTTTACTTGGTACTATGATGTTGGAGGGAGATCCTGTCTCCCCCTCCCTTTCCCTCTTCCCCCCAGTCGTTGTGGGGTGTCTCTCAGGGGGTAACTACCCACTAAAATGTCTGCCATTACCACCGCAGTACTCTAGGATGTGCAGAACTATTGTAGTACAGATTTTACATGGTATTCCCTCTCCCCCTCCCCACTCGTTGTGGGGTGTGTGTCAGGGGGTAACCACCCACTAAAATGTCTGGCATTACCATCACAGCATTCTAGGATGTGCAGTGCAATTGTAGTACGGATTTTACATGGTATCTCCAATGTTGGATGCAGATCCTGTCTCCCCCTCCCCACTCGTTGTGGGGCGTCTGTCAAGGGGTAACCACCCACTAAAACGTCTGTCATTACCACCACAGTATTCTAGGATGTGCAGTGCTATTGTAGTGTAAATTTTACTCGGTATCTCCTAAGGTGGATCTAAATCCAATTAAACCCCTTTTTCAGTGCGTCTGTCAGGGGGAACCCACCCTCCAAAATGTCTGTCACTGGTCATTCTATAATCAATAGTCTGCAGATATATATTATATATTAGTTTCATCTGGTATCTCATATATTGGATCTAGACCCAAAATCTAACGAGCAATTAGTGGTGCTTGTTAAGTAAGCCACCCATATATTTTCGGCAGACGGTCAGTTTCACAGTTTACAAGTCTACTCCTAAATACCAGTAGGGGTTACAGTCGGTATCTCGTTCGTTGTATCTCAATGGTCCGGGCGGCGGGACTAAAGTCCTTCATTGTAGGCGGGATTCTTGACCCAGATTACAAGAAGCTTTCAGATGTATGTAAGTATGTTTTCGTAGGGAATGTCAAATGGAACATCTATCAGGTTTCATCACCAAATAAACAGACTTTCTGTTTAAAGAGACGGTCTTCACATAGCTACACAATACAACAAGCTTTTAGTGCCGTCTCGGCGGACAAAAGCGCAATTAGAGCGCGGCGCTGTTGTCGACGCGCACTTTAGCTGAAGAAGAAGAAGAGCTTTTAGACTCAATACTGTACAAACACCGCGCAAGGACTTTGGTCGCAGGAGAGAGATAAGTTTCCAAGGAAAAGAAAAATTAAAGAGGGACAAGAAGTAATGACTTGTTTACATCATAAAGAGTCTTCAGTATGGACGTATTCAGACGTATTCAGCACATAGACTTGAGTAAACTGCAAATATATAGTTCACTGACGTTAGTGTGTTTATAATTACACCCGGCAAGCCGCCTTATGTCTCTCTACATAAGCCGAACATATAGTATAGGGTATAATTAGGTTTACGAAGGAAAGGCACATATTCTTAAGTAAACATAAGCTTATATAGTTCAGTATTATTCTTAAAGCGTATATGTAACACCCGGCAGGTAACCATATCACAGGGGGTCACTCAGACGTGCTACCCTTCACGATTCGGAAAGCCGTGGAATTCTCTCTGCGCTTCTGCTTTCCCCGATTTCAATAGCCCTTCCATTATTGAGAGGCAAATGACGGAATGTTCTATCTTACCTTATTATCTATTTATCTATTTCTTTGCTTATATAATTATTTCGCATGACCTACCTGTAGTAATATTAAATTGTCTCTCTAATATATGATCATTGTTTTGTATGCAAATTATTCCTTCCACTCTGTGAAAGTTTAGTTGGCAATTATTAAAGTTATAAATTTTTTAACCAGTTGGTATGACGGGAATAATCTAGAGAGCCGAGATAATCAGCAGCTACGAAATGAATTATAAATAAGTAAACAGTTAAACAAATAAATATTAGTCACGAGGATATGAGCATTCAGAAAAATAGAAAAATATTGAGACAGGTCATCTGACACCCAGAAAAAATTAATTTCGGGGAATTCAAACCTGAGCATGAGTAAAAAGGAAAATAAACTAATTTTATGCACAAACACGGACGGTTTAATTACATTCCTCTCGATGGGACCAGACGGTTTGTTTACATGTGTGACGTCACCACAGACTGTTGCGTCACGTTCGATACGTGTCAGTAACTGGGGAGTTTAGATTGAAGTTTCGAAAACAGAAAGTTTTTGGGGTGAAGTTACGAAGTTGCTAAATCGGGTCTGGTAAAATTCTGTCTGTCTCTCTCTCTCTCTCTCTCTCTCTCTCTCTCTCTCTCTCTCTTTTCTTAATGTTGATAATAGCCTTCCATCTTTGCTTCTGAGAGACTGCTGGCCAGGTTTTGTTATCCTTTATCACAGAGTTTTCTCTGATATAATTTATTATTATTATTATTATTATTATTATTATTATTATTATGAAACAATTTGTCGGTCGGGGACCAAACAGTAAACAACAGCGAAGCAACAACATAAGTAAGTAAATAAATAAATATATAAATTTATTCATATAAATGAACAGATGCCTGTTTATCTCAACCGAATTTTATCACAACTTGCGATTTGCGTTTGGATCTCTTAGTAAATAATAATAATAATAATAATAATAATAATAATAATAATAATAATAATAATAAAATAATAATAATAATAATAATGTTATGAAAGAACTGTGACATCAAATATTCTAAAGTATGTCAATAAACTTCGAACCCTGTAGTATTTTTTTTTTTTTCCGGGCCTCGCTTGTCAAAAAGGGTTTCAAATTTGCAATTCGTACGAAACATTCTTCTATTCTAGTATGTCAGCGGACTCTAAAACAAACTGTTATAGAGCTTGAAGCTTGTTAAACATCTGCCACAAACGTGCTGCTATTCTATAAATTTGTTCAATAAACAAGATGCGCAAATCAGTTTTCGCTTACAATCCCTTATAATTTGTCAAAAAAGATAATGAATCAACCCTCCTCTATATCAGTCCTGACGGCTAAACTCTGTTTGTCACGCTCCCAAAAATCTTCATCTCATTGGTTTGTCAACAACCTCCACCACGCAGGCCGTTCCCTTACATTTCTGCTTTGTCAACAAACCCTTCTCCTAACAGTGCCGTGACAAAGCAAAAGCCCCGATTCACTTTGAGGGATCTGCAAATTAAACATCCAAAGATTCCATGAGGCCCTGTTAATAAGGGAGATTGTATGTTATGTCATTCTGGGTACATTTGTAAAACATACTGTTTAGGCAGTCAAGTGTTTTTAGTCCATCTCTGTTCTGTATTATATATATATATATATATATATATATATATATATATATATATATATATTATATATATATATATATATATATATATATATATATTATATATATAATATATTTATATATATACATATATTATATGTACATTTCCTAAGCAAGTTTCTTCTTATGTTTTATAATAACTGTCTTTTGGTGTTTTCTCATCAGTATCGTAGCTCCTGCAGAATAGGGGTCTTTTAGTCCTGTTTTAGATTAGCTTTTTTTCTTATGTTCTTCACTTCAGGTGGTATTTTGTGGTGTAATCTTGGTGTGCAATGTTCAAAAATGCTCTTTCACCTGATTTATAATTTGTTCTAGAGAGAGAGAGAGAGAGAGAGAGAGAGAGAGAGAGAGAGAGAGAGAGAGTTAAAATGTGAATATTTTCCCGAAAAAATTATGTTGTGTTTACGCTCAAGAAGGCTGAAAAGAACAACACACTAATCTCCGAGAGAGAGACAGAGAAGAGGCCCGGCGGGGTGGAATGGTTGGGGAGGGTGGCTTTGTAAAAAAGATAAATAAAATTATATCCTGGGCTTAATTTAAAAGGGAAAGAAACGCCTTATGAATATTCTATTGGATTTCGTCCAAAGATTCTTCCTTCATTTTTCTTTTTGGTGGGGCGGGGGTATGGGGGCGCCCTCATGGGAAGAAGCCCTCTTCCTCTGATCGTCGTAACTTTCAGGAATTCGACGTTTTGTTACGTCAGAGGCATCAAGGATTGAAATCCTTTTTAGCTTTCTGTAAAAAGAAGCTTATTGAGATGTCTGTCCGTCCTCACTTTTTCTGTCCCCCCTCAGATCTTAAAAACTGCGAAGGCCACAGGGCTGCAAATTGGTTATGCTGATCATCCACCCTCCAATCAGCAAACATACCAAATTGCAGCCCTCTAGCCTCAGTAGTTTTCATCTTATTTAAGGTTAAAGTTGGCCATAATCATGCGTCTGGGAACGATGTAGATCAGCCCACCATGGGAAATTAAGTGGGAACTGGGAACTTGAGGGTAGGAATTGATGTAGGAACTATAGGTAGGGGGTGGGAACTGGGAACTGATGTGGGAACTAGGGTTGGGGGTAGGAACTGATGTGGGAATTAGGGGTGGGGTGGGAACTGGGAATTGATGTGAGAACTAGGGGTGGGGTGGGAACTGATCTGGGAACCAGGGGAGGTAGGGGGTGGGAATGGGAACTGATGTGGGAACTCAGGGGGTGGGGTGAGGACTGATGTGGGAACTAGGAGTGGGGGGGGGAATGGAACTGAAAATGTGTGAACTGGGAACTATTTGTGGGGAACTGGGAACTGATGTGGGAAGCAAGGGGTGGGGGTGAAACTAAAGTGTAAAACTGGAAACTGATGTGGGAACGGGAACAAGGGGTGGGGGTGGGGACCTGGATTGTGGGAACTGAAACTGATGTGGGAACTAGGGGTTGGGGGTGGGAACTAGAACTGAATGTGGGAACTGGGAAACAAGGGGTGGGGGTTGGGAACTGAATCTGAACTGGGGGAACTGAATGGGAAGAAACTAGGGGTTGGGGGCGGAGAACTGAATGTGGGTAAAAGGCAGGGGTGGGGGTGGGAACTGATGTTGGGAACTGGGAACAAGGGGTGGGGGTTGGGACTGATGTCGTAACTAGAACTGAATGTGGGAACTGGGAGGGGTTGGGGTTGGGAAAACTGAGAACTGAATGTGGGAACTGGGCGGGGAAAGGGGTGGGGGGTTGGGAACTGATGGTGGGAACTGGGAACTGATGTTGGGAAACTAGGGGGTTTGGGGAGAACTGAATGTGGGGGAAGCAGGAGAGGGGTGGGGGGGGAACTGATTGTGGGAACTGGAAACAAGGGGGTGGGGGTTGGGAAACTGATGTGGGAACTGAGAACTTGATGTGGGAAACTAAGGGGTTGGGGGGTGAGAACTGATTGTGGGAATATGAAACTGATGTGGGAACAGGGGTTGAGGGGTGGGAGCTTGATGTGGGAACTAGGGGTTTGGGGGTGGGAACTGATGGGAACTAGGGGTTGGGGTGGGAACTGATGTGGGAACTAGGGGTTTTGGGGGTGGGAACTGAAAATGTGGGAACTGGGAAACTGATGTGGGAACTAGGGGGTTGGGGGGTGGGAACTGATGTGGGAACTAGGGTGGGGGTGGGAACTGATGTGGGAACAAGGGGTTGGGAGTGGGAACTGATGGGTGGCGGTGGGGAACTAGGGGTTGGGGGTGGGAACTGATGTGGGACTGGGGAACTGATGTGGGAACTAGGGGTTGAGAGGGGGGTGGGAACTGATGTGGGAATACTGAAGAACCTGATGTGGGAACTGAGAACTGATGTGGGAAACTAGGGGGTTGGAACGGGTGGGAAACTGGGGATTGGGTGGGAACTTAATGGGTGGGGGTGGGAAACTGATTGTGGGAACTAACTGAATGTGGGAACTAGGGGTTGGGGGTGGGAGATGGGGGATGGGGGAACTGATGTGGAACTAGGGGTTTGGGGGTGGGAACTGATGTGGGAACTGGGAACTGATGTGGAACTAGCGGGGGTGGGGGAACTAGGGGTTTGGGGGTGGGAACTGATGTGGGAACTTAAGGGTTGGGGGTGGGAACTGAGAACTGATGTGGGAACTAGGGGTTGGGGGTGGGGGACTGATGGGCTGGGACTAGGGGTTGGGGATGGGAACTGATGTGGGAACTGGGGAACTGAATGTGGGAACTAGGGGTTGGGGTGGGAACTGAACTATGTGGGAAAACTGGGGAACTGGGTAGGCGGGGTTGGGGGTGGGAACTTGAAATGTGGGAACTTTGGGAAACTGATGTGGGAACAGGGTTTGGGGGTGGGAATGATGTGGGAACTAGGGGTTGGGTGGGAATGGAGCGGGAACTGTGTGGGAACTAGGGGTTGGGGTGGGCTTGGGAACTGATGTGGGAACTAGGGTTGGGGTGGGAAACTGATGTGGGAAACTAGGGGGTTGGGGTGGAACTGATGTGGGAACTAAGGGGTTTGGGGGTGTGAAACTGATGTGGGAACAGGGGTTGGGGGGCTGGGAACAGAATGTGGGAACTAGGGGTTGGGGGTGGGAAACTGATTGTGGGAACTGGGAACTGATGTAGGAACTAAGGGGTTGGGGGGTGGGAAATGATGTGGGAACTGAGAAACTGATGTGGGGAACTTAGGGTTGGGGGTGGGAACTGATGTGGGAACTGGGACTGATGTGGGAACTAGGGGTTGGGGGTGGGAACTTTGATTGTGGGAACTTGAGAACTGATGTGGGAACTGAGAACGATGTGGGAACTGGGTTGGAACTGATTGTGGGAACTAAAGGGTTGAGGGAATGGGCTGAGAACTGATGTGGGAACTAGGGTTGGGGGTGGGGACTGATGTGGGAACTAGGGGTTGGGGGTGGGACGATGTGAACTGGAACTGATGTGGGAACTAGGGGTTGGGGGTGGGAACTTAATGTGGGAACTAAGGTTGGGGTGGGAACTGAGAACTGATGGTGGGAAACTAGGGGTTGGGGGTGGGGAACTGATGTGGGAACTAGGGGTTGGGGGTGGGAACTGATGGGGTTTTGAACTGGGAACTGATGTGGGAACAAGGGGGTTGTGGGAAACTGATGTGGGAACTGGGAACTGATGTGGGAAGTAGGGGTTGGGGGTTTGAACTGATGTGGGAACTGGGAACTGATGTGGGAAAGTAGGGGTTGGGGGGTGAGGAACTGAATTGGGGGAAGGGTGGGGTTTGGGGGTGGGAATGATGTGGGAAACTAGGGGTTGGGGATGGGAACTGATGTGGGAACTAGGGGGTTGGGGGTTTGTGGGAACTTGATGTGGGAACTTAGGGGTTGGGGTGGGAACTGAATGTGGGAACTAGGGGTTGGGGGTGGGAACTGATGTGAAACTAGGGGTTGGGGGTGTGAACTGAATTGTGAACTGGGGTTGGGGGTGGGAACTGAAATGTGGGGAAACTGGGGTTGGGGGTGGTGACTGATGTGGGAACTAGGGTTGGGGGTGGGAACTGATGTGGGGAACTAGGGGTTGGGGGTGGTGAACTGATGTGGGAACTAAAGGGGGTGGGAACTGAATGTAGAAACTAGGGGTTGGGGGTGGGAAACTGAAGTGGAACTAGGGTATTGGGGGTGGGAACTGATGGTGGGAACTGAACTGGGATTGGGGGTGAACTGGGGTGTGGAACTGATTGTGGGAAACTTGGGGGGGGGAACTGATGTTGGGAAATAGGGGTGTGGGAACTGTAATGTGGGAACTGAATGAATGTGGGGAACTAGGGTTGGCGGTGGGAACTGATGTGGGAACTGGGAGTGTGGGAACTGAGAACTGATGTGGGAACTAGGGGTGGGGTGGGACTGATGGGAACTAGGGTTGTGAACTGAGGGAACGGGAAATGATGTAGGGGTTGGGGGTGGACTGATGTGGGAACTAGGGGTTGGGGTGGGAACTGAATTGTGGGAACTGAACGTGTGGGAACTGGGGTATGGGAACTGATGTGGGAACTAAGGTTGGGGGTTGGGAAACTGTGAATGATGTGGGAACTAGGGGTTGGGAACTGAGTGGGAACTAGTGGGGGTGGGAACTGAATGTGGGAACTGGGAACTGTGGGAACAAGGGGTTGGGGGTGGGAACTGATGTGGGAACTGGGAACTGATGTGGGAACTAGGGGTTGGGGGTGGGAACTGATGTGGGAACTGGGAACTGATGTGGGAAGTAGGGGTTGGGTGTGAAACTGATTGTGGGAACTAGGGGGGTTGGGGGGTGGGAAATGATGTGGGAACTAGGGGTGGGGATGGGAACTGATTGTGGGAACTAGGGGTTGGGGGGTGAACTGTGAAACTGACTGAGGGTCGGGAACTAGGGGTGGGGGTGGGAACTGATGTGGGAAACTAGGGGTTGGGGGTGGGAACTGATGTGGGAACTCTAGGGACTAGGGGGTGTGGGAACTGATGTGGGAACTAGGGTTGGGGTGGGAACTGAGTGTGGGAACTAGGGGTTGGAGGGGTGGGGTGGGAACTGAGTGTGGGAACTGGGGTTGGGGGTGGGAACTGATGTGGAACTATTTTTGTGTGAACTGGGAACTGATGTGGGAACTAGGGGTTGTGGGAACTGGGAACTGTGGGAACTAGGGGTTGGGGGTGGGAACTGATGTGGGACGGAACTGGGATGGGGTTGGGGGTGAACTGATGAATGGGATTGGGGGTGGGAACTGATGTGGAACTAGGGTTGGGGGTGGGAACTGATGTGGGAACTGGGAACGGGTTGAAATGTGGGAACTAGTGGGAATTGTGGGAACTGATGTGAAACTGGGAACTGATGTGGGGAACTTGGGGTGGGGTGGGAACTGATGTGAGAACTGAAACTGGAATGGGTGGGTAACTAGTTTGGATGGTGACTGGGATTGGGGGTGGAACTAGGGGTTGGGGGTGGGAACTGAATGTGTAACTAGTGGGGTGGGACTGAATGTGGGAACAGGGGGGTGGGGTGAGAACTGAATGTGTGGAACTGGGAACGTGGGGTGGGAACTGGAAACATGATGTGATGGTAACTGATGTGGGAACTGGGAACGGGTGTGTGAAAAAAAAATGGGAACTGATGTGGGAACTGGGAACTGATGTGTGAAATGGGAACTGATGTGGGAACTAGGGGTGGGGGTGGGAACTTATGTGGGAACTGGGAACTGATGTGGGAACTATGGGGAGAGGGTGTGAACTGATGTGGGGAACTAAGGGTAGGGATGAGAACTGATGTAGGAACTGGGAACTGATCTGGGAACTGAGAACTGATCTGGGAACTGATGGGGGAACTAGGGGTAGGGGATGTAAACTGATGTGGGGAACTAGGGGCGGGGGTGGAAACTGATGTGAAAACTAGGGGTAGTGGAGTGGGAATTGATGTGGGAACTGGGAACTTTGGGGTAGGAACTTGAGGGGGGACTGGTGTGGGAACTAGCAATGGGGGGTGGCAACTGAGCGAGGGGGTGGGAATTTATGTAGGAACTGGGAACCGAGTGTTAGGAACTGCTGTAGCAACTGGAAACTGGGGGTGGAGAGAGAGAGAGAGAGAGAGAGAGAGAGAGAGAGAGAGAGAGAGGATAAATAAATTAAATTCTCGAGAGATTTAAAACATTTAGCAGATTCTCATGAATGAAAAAGATTATATAAGAAATTTATTAGAATCTGGTGAAATAAAGAAATAATTCTTGTTAAAGAAAATATAAAATTCACGATAACTAAGATTATTAAATTCTAGTGAAATATAACATTTAGATAAATCTTGAGGTAAACAGAAAATAAAATAATGATTAAACAAATCCTAGGGAATTAAACAAAATAAACCTTCATGAAATTTAAACGATTAAATTCTCCAAAGATAAAAGATAAAAGAAAATAAATTCTTTTGAACATACAGACGTATATATATATATATATAAATATATGTATATATATATATATATATATATATATATATATATATATGAAATACACACACACACACACACACGCACACACATTATATAATATATATATATATATATATAATATATATATATATATATATATAATATATATATATGTGTGTGTGTGTGTGTGTGTGTGTGTAATATAATATATATATATATATATATATATATATATATATATATATATATATATATATAGTTTCCAAAAGCTGAAAACTGCCTGGTCATATCATAAGTCATTTAAAAGAAATCGAAGATAAGGTTTGAGTGTCTTATGCAATTCGCCTTATATGTGAAATGCTAAGCCTATTTTCAAAGTCTGTTTTTAGGCAAAGACGCCGTGCAGCTTGTTATATAGTACCTACTGTTCCATATTACTTACTTTGCAAACATCAAAGAAGAATTAGTGCTATGAATATTTGTATATAAGAGGAGGTGGAAAGTTTTAGAGGTTGTTATTATTATATTATTATTATTATTATTATTATTATTATTTATTATTATTATTATTATTATTATTATTATTATTATTATTATTAATTATTTATAAAGTATGCTTGAGAGAGGGTCTGCTTCCCAAGTACAAACTATTATTATTATTATTATTATTATTATTATTATTATTATTATTATTATTATTATTATTATTATTATTATTATTATTATTATTATTAGATAAGCATTCATCTGGATCACACCATACTTACAAGAGATACGTGTGTGCTATTCAAGCCCAGGCCAAAAGTTTTTAGTTCCTTTCAGCCCAAATTAATGAAAATATAGTCAACTTTGGCCACTGATACAGTTAAAAAGATTGACAGAACTATCTACGAATAAAGACCAGTCTTAAGTTTTTGAGAGAGAGAATAGAGACTGGAGAACGTCTTCGGATTCTGTGGAGAAAGAATGAGCCGTGAAAAAAGGAATAATCTCGAGTCCGACTCGTTAGGAGTCATTCGCAGTCTTCAGTCGCTTCTTCTTCGGAGCCGCTATATTTCTGGGATTCCCGAATCTTGAGACTTCTGCAGGCATTTCAGGAAACCAGGGATCGGTGAGGATGATCGGTTTTAGCAACTTACGAAGATGATAAGTTTAAAAACTAATTTGTTATACTGTGTTTCTGTGGCAGCTGTTTGTTACACTATAAACGTTGGTGGATACGGTTTGCCAAAAGCTTTAGGATTACTCGCTGGACCTGCAGTCTTGTGGACGATTGCAGGGATTATTTATAATTACTTGGAAATGAAATTTAACATCGGAAGATTTAACAGGAAATTCGATGTTCTCCGGCGTGAGAACTACGATCTAAATGTAGCTAATGAAGGACTACTCATACAAAACAGCGTTCTAACGGAAAAGCTTCTGAAAGCTGATGAAGAACCGACCCTCGAGCAAAGCAATCTCAGAAGGGCAGAACCCCGCATACAAGAACTTCATGACGAAAATGCCGAGCTGAGAGAACGCGCTGTCCAGCTGGAAAACTCCAAGGATGAAGACCAACGTCAATTAGAAGAATTGACGCATAAACTCGTGAAGATGGAAGCGCACCAGGCGGCTAAGGCAGAGGTGGCCCAGTCCAAGATGGAGGAACTGGAGGAGATGAGGAAGAAGGATCATAAACTCATCACCAGCCTCCAAGAAGAGTTACGTGCACGCCATGCCGTGTCTGACTCCACCAGGCGGAAAATGTCTTCTCTCGAGCACAAACTGGAAGAAGAGAAAAGGTCCAGGATGATTCTCGAGGAATCTTACACGACAAAACTACAAAGTCAAGAACGGAGGATTGCCGAGGCGTATGAGGTGGCGCATCAGTTCAACGCTCAGATCGTTCAACTCGAACAGGACATTCACCTGAAGGACCAGCAGGTGACTTCACTGAGAGCCAGAGTCCATGAGCGGGAGGAGGCCTACAGTGGCCTGGAGTCAGTGACGAGGAAATTGCAGGAAGAGAACCACAAACTCAGGGAGGAGAATTCAACGCTCCAGAAAAAGGTACTTCATATCCCTTTTCTCTTCCCTCCACACCCTCATAAACCCAAAAAGCCTCCTCCCCCTCCAAAACCTCAACCTTCCCCTCCAAAACCTCAACCTTTCCCCCCAAACCCTCAACCTTACCCTCCAAACCCTTATCCTTACCCTCCAAACCCTCAACCTTTCCCCCCAAACCCTCAACCTTACCCCTCCAAACCCTTATCCTTACCCTCCAAACCCTCAACCTTTCCCCCAAACCCTCAACCTTACCCTCCAAACCCTTATCCTTACCCTCCAAACCCTCAGCCTTTCCCCCCAAACCCTCAACCTTACCCCCCAAACCCTTATCCTTACCCTCCAAACCCTCAGCCTTTCCGCCCCCCCAAAAACCCCACCCTCAACCTTAAACCCAAACAAACCCTTATCCTTAAACCTCCACCCTCCAAACCCTCAAGCCTTTCCCCCCAAACCCTCAACCCTTTCCCCCAAACCCTCACCTTACCCTCCAAACCCTTATCCTTTAAACCCCCCAAACCCTCAAAGCCTTTCCCCCCAACCCTCAACCTTACCCTCCAAAACCCTTATCCCTTTCCCCCCCAAACCCTTTATTTTTCCCTTTTCCTCCCCCAAACCCTCAACCTTTTCCTCCAAAACCTTCCAAACCCCTTCCCTCCAGAAAATCCTTAAAAAGCCTTTCCCCCAAACCCTCAACCCTAACCCTCCCCCCAAACCCTCAACCTTTCCTCCAAACCTTCAAACCTTCCCCTCCAAATCCTTATCCTTTCCCCCCAAACCCTCAACCTTACCCTCCAAACCCTCAACCTTTCCCTCCAAACCTTCAACCTTCCCCTCCAAATCCTTATCCTTTCCCCCCAAACCCTCAACCTTACCCTCCAAACCCTCAACCTTTCCCTCCCTATGATAATACTATCGATTCTGACAGTCCTCCTTTGGCTTCCCATCCTCATCTTTCACCCAAAAGCCCTGATCCTTTCCATTTTAGGAAAGTGATTCCCAACCTCAAGAGAAAAGAGAAGCAGAAAAAAAAGCATAATATTCAGTGGCAGGAAAGAGAGAACAGTGTTCTGAGGGAGGATATCAGAGATCTGAGGGAGGAGGGCAGGAATATGAGGGAGGATATCAGAGATCTGAGGGAGGAGGGCAGGAATATGAGGGAGGATATCAGAGATCTGAGGGAGGAGGGCAGGAATATGAGGGAGGATATCAGAGATCTGAGGGAGGAAAGCAGGCATCTGAGGGAGGAGAACAGAGATCTCAGGGAGGAGATCAGAGATCTCAGGGAGGACATCAGAGATCTGAGGGAGGAGATTAGGCAGCAGAATATCAAAGACACTGAGGAGATGATCTGGGACATCAGCCTAACAAATGAAATTTCTACACTTGAAAACCCTTTTCCTCCAAGTTCTCCCCCCGAGATGCCATTGAGCAATAAATCTGAGGCTATGTCACAACAAAGGAATAATAAAACACTCAAAGAATGCAAAGAGGCTTTTCCACTTACAGACAAAACCCAACCAGAGATCACAAAGCAATTAATTGAAAATTTAAGGTATCTGGGAATCCCTCTAGTCTGTATAGATGGTGTCTTCTCCCAAGGCCTCAGTTTTGCTGGTGAAGGCGTATTTGGTAAATGCTACAGATACCAATTTGCTGATCTGGATAAGCCTGTCATCATTAAAGTGTTCAAATTCTTTTTTAATCCTACAGGAGAAATATATACTCTAACAGAAGAAATATTGAAAGAGGTGACAATGTTACAAAGAGTGGCAGACATAGATGGCACACCGTGCATTCTAGCTGTGTCACCGATGGAGCCCTATGCAGTCATCATGGAGGATGGAGGGGGGTGACATCAGCTTTTCAGTGACTGGGGGGGTGAAAAACAAAAAAAAGGCAGACTACCCAGGGAAGGACTCGAGATGCTAAAAAAAATCTCTCAGGTACTTGCACAGATTCATCTCAAACAGGTTGTTCACACGGATTTGCACGGACACAACATAGTCATTGATGAAAAAAGAAACCAACCGACAATTGTGGACTTTGGCAGAGCAACAGACATAAATTACGAGAACCCAGAAGGTGATGTGCTAGACCTTTACTTGATACTCGAAAAATGCTCAGAGATACTGAGATTCCCCTCCCCTCTCAAAGAGGCAATGATACTGGAATATATGACTGATTTTGGAACTAAGACGTTACCAAAGTTTGTCCAACATTTGGACACGCTTCTCGACATCCTGGATAAAAAACATAAAGGTCCAGAAAAGACAAGTGAAACAAAATTTGTTTCCTTAGGACTAGAAGAAAGACATGAGGCCATAGGTAACAAGATTGTCAACCTAGAATTGGAGGAGTCTTGGTTACTGAACTTGCTTAAGGAATTCCAATCTGAGAGGGACAATCTCGAGGTGGAAAATGCTCATTTGAAACAGCTTGCTGTGGAAGCTGAGGAGAGAGAGAGCAATCTAAGAGAAATATCTTCACTCAATACAACCTCCAACATAAGAGTCAGAGATCTGAAATGTTTTGGGAGTAATAGGACAATGGCTCCGTCTCAGTCTAGGATCTCAGCATTCCTGGCGATCTGTGGCACTTGGTGGGAGAGCTGCATACCATCAGGTCTCCGTCTCCGTCTAGGATCTTGGCATTCCTGGTGATCTATGGTGCTTGGTGGGAGCACTGCAGACCATCAGGCTGAGGTCTCATTCCTGGATGTTGGCATTCCTGGCGATCTGTGGCGCTTGGTGGGAGCGCTGCAGACCATCAGGTTAACGTCTCTGTCCAGGATCTTGAGATTCCTAGAGATCTGTGGTGCTTGGTGGGAGCGCTGCAGACCATCAGGTTAACGTCTCTGTCCAGGATCTTGGCATTCCTGGCGATCTGTGGCGCTTGGTGGGAGCGCTGCAGACCATCAGGTTAACGTCTCTGTCCAGGATCTTGGCATTCCTGGAGATCTGTGGCGCTTGGTGGGAGCACTGCAGACCATCAGGTTAACGTCTCTGTCCAGGATCTTGGCATTCCTGGACGATGCTGGGAGTGGCGCTTGGTGGGAGCGGCTTGGCACGGACCATCACTCCGGTTAACGTCTCTGTCCAGGATCTTGGCATTCCTGGCGATCTGTGGCGCTTGGTGGGAGCGCTGCAGACCATGCAGGAGGTTA
This sequence comes from Macrobrachium nipponense, assembly GCF_015104395.2. Taxonomy (NCBI): domain Eukaryota; kingdom Metazoa; phylum Arthropoda; class Malacostraca; order Decapoda; family Palaemonidae; genus Macrobrachium; species Macrobrachium nipponense. Next base: position 88,066,597 of record NC_087204.1, read on the forward strand.
ACGTCTCTGTCCAGATCTCTTAGGCATTTCCTGGCGATCTGTGGCGCTTGGTGGGAAGCAACTCTTGGCAGACCATTCCCAGGTTAACGCTCTGTCCAAGTCTTGCCCATTCCTAGGCCGATCTGTGGCGCTTGGTGGGACACTGCAGACTATAAGGTTTAAGGGCAAGTCGGTCATTCTGGGATGTTTGGTGGTTCCTGGTGATCTGTGGCGCTTGGTGGGAGCACTGCAGACCATCAGGTTAACGTCTCTGTCCAGGATCTTGGCATTCCTGGTGATCTGTGGCGCTTGGTGGGAGCACTGCAGAAAATAAGGTTCAGGTCTCATTCCTGGATCTTGGCGTTCCTGGTGATCTGTGGCGCTTGGTGGGAGCACTGCAGACCATCAGGTTAACGTCTCTGTCCAGGATCTTGGCATTCCTGGTGATCTGTGGCGCTTGGTGGGAGCACTGCAGACCATCAGGTTGGGGTCTCATTCCTGGATCTTGGCATTCCTGGTGATCTGTGGCGCTTAGTGGGAGCACTGCAGACCATCAGGTTGGGGTCTCATTCCTGGATCTTGGCATTCCTGGTGATCTGTGGCGCTTGGTGGGAGCACTGCAGACCATCAGGTTGGGGTCTCATTCCTGGATCTTTGCGTTCCTGATGATCTGTGGCGATTGGTGGGAACACTGCAGACCATCAGGTTAGGGTCTCATTCCTGGATCTTGGCATTCCTGGCGATCTGTGGTGCTTGGTGGGAGCACGTCAGACCATCAGGTTAGGGTCTCATTCCTGGATCTTGGCATTCCTGGTGATCTTTGCTGCTTGGTGGGAGCACTGCAGACCATCAGGTTGGAGTCTCATTCCTGGATCTTGGCATTCCTGGTGATCTTTGCTGCTTGGTGGGAGCACTGCAGACCATCAGGTTGGGGTCTGATTCCTGGATGTTGGCATTCCTGGTGATCTGTGGCGCTTGGTGGGAGCGCTGCAGACCATAAGGTTGAGGTCTCATTCCTAGAACTTGGCGTTCCTGATGATCTGTGGCGCTTTGTGGGATTGCTGCAGGAAATCAGGCCGACGTCTCATTCCTGGATGTTGGTGTTCCTGGTGATCTGTGGCGCTTGGTTGGAGCGCTGCAGACCATCAGGTTGAGGTCTCATTCCTGAATCTTGGCATTCCTGGTGATCTGTGGTGCTTGGAGGGAGCACTGCAAACCATCAGGTGTCAAACATCAGGTCTCAATCCTGGATCTTGGCATTCCTGATGTCTTTGGCGCTTGGTGGGAGTACTGCAGACCATCAGTTCAGTGTCTCCATCCAGGAACTTGGCATTCCTGGTGATCTCTGGCGCTGCCGGGAGCACTGCTGACCATCAGGTGTCAACCATCAGGTCTCAATCCTGGATGTTGGTATTCCTGATGAGTTGTGGCGCTTGGTGGGAGCACTGCAGACCATCAGGTTGACATCTCTGTCCAGGATCTTGGCGTTCCTGGTGATCTGTGGCGCTTGGTTGGAGCGCTGCAGACCATCAGGTTAACATCTCTGTCCAGGGTCTTGGCGTTCCTGGTGATCTGTGGCGCTTGGTTGGAGCGCTGCAGACCTTTAGGTGTCAACCATCTGTTCTCAATCCTAGAACTTGGCGTTCCTGATGATCTGTAGCGCTTGGTGGGATCGCTGCAGGAAATCAGGCCGACGTCTCATTCCTGGATGTTGGTGTTCCTGGCGATCTGTGGCGCTTAGTGGGAGCGCTGCAGACCATCAGGTTGACATCTCTGTCCAGGATCTTGGCATTACTGGTGATCTCTGGCGCTTGGTTGGAGCGCTGCAGACCATCAGGTTAACATCTCTGTCCAGGGTCTTGGCGTTCCTGGTGATCTGTGGCGCTTGGTTGGAGCGCTGCAGACCATCAGGTTAACATCTCTGTCCAGGGTCTTGGCATTCCTGGTGATCTGTGGCGCTTGGTTGGAGCACTGCAGATCATCAGGTTGACATCTCTGTCCAGGGTCTTGGCATTCCTGGTGATCTGTGGCGCGGGTTGGTTGGAGCCGCTGCAGATCCATCAGAGGTTAACATCTCTGTCCAGGGTCTTGGCATTCCTGGTGATCTGTGGCGCTTGGTTGGAGCGCTGCAGACCATCAGGTTAACATCTCTGTCCAGGGTCTTGGCGTTCCTGGTGATCTGTGGCGCTTGGTTGGAGCGCTGCAGACCATCAGGTTAACATCTCTGTCCAGGGTCTTGGCATTCCTGGTGATCTTTGCTGCTTGGTGGGAGCACTGCAGACCATCAGGTTGGGGTCTCATTCCTAGATCTTGGCATTCCTGGTGATCTTTGGTGCTTGGTGGGAGCACTGCAGACCATCAGGTTGGGGTCTTATTCCTGGATCTTGGTATTCCTGGTGATCTGTGGCGCTTGGTGGGAGCGCTGCAGACCATCAGGTTGACATCTCTGTCCAGGGTCTTGGCGTTCCTGGTGGGCGTTCCTGGCGATCTGTGGTGCTTGGTGGAAGCGCTGCAGACCATTAGGTCAGCATCTCCATTCAGGATATTTGCATTCCTAGTGATCTGTCATGTCTCACCTCAGTCAATGTGCTCCATCGTGGCACCTGCTGGGAGCGCTTGCAGACCATTCAAGTCTCCCATCCAGATCTTTGTCTGTGGATCTGTGGCGTTTGGTGGAAGGGCTGCAGACGATCAAGTCGACGTCTCCATCCAGGATCTTGGCATTCCTGGTGATCTGTGGTGCTTGGTGGGAGCACTGTAGACCATCAGGTCAGCATCTCCATTCAGGATATTGGCATTCCTGGTGATCTGTGGCACCTGGTGGGAGCGCTGCAGACCATCAAGTCAATGTCTCCATCCAGGATCTTGGCATTCCTTGTGATCTGTGGCACCTAGTGGGAGCGCTGCAGACCATCAAGGTAACGTCTCCATCCAGGATCTTGGCGTTCCTGGTGATCTGTGATGGTTGGTGGGAGCGCTGCAGACCATCAAGTCAATGTCTCCAGCGAGGATCTTAACGTTCCTGGTGATGTGTGGCGTTTAGTGGAAGCACTGCAGACCATCAAGTCGATGTCTCCATCCAGGATCTTGGCATTCCTGGTGATCTGTGGGCTTGGTGGGAGCACTGCTGACCATCAGGTTGGCGTCTCCATCCAGGATCTTGGCATTCCTGGTGATCTGTGGCACTTGGATGGAGAACTATAGACTATCAGGTGTCAACCATCAGGTCTCAATCCTGGATCTTGGAATTCCTGGTGATCTCTATCGCTTGTTTGGAGCGCTGTAGACCACTAGGTCGAGGTTTCCATCCAGGATCTTTGCCTTCCTGGTGATCTGTGGCGCTTAATGGGAGCACTGCAGACCATCAAGTCGATGTCTCCATCCAGGATCTTGGCGTTCCTGATGATCTGTGGCGTTTGGTGGGAGTTCTGCAGATCAACAGTTGTTAACCATCAGGTTTCAATCCTGGATCTTGGCATTCTTGGTTATCTGTGGCGCTTGGTGGGAGCGCTGCAGACCATCCAGTATCAACCATCAGGTCTCAATCCTGGAACTTGGCATGCCTAAAGACCTGTGGAGCGTGGTGTCAACCATCAATTCTTAATCCTGGAACTTGGCGTTCCAGATGATCTGTGGCCCTTGGTGGAATCGCTGCAGGAAATCAGGTCGACGTCTTCATCCAGGATCTTGGCGCTACTAGTGATCTGTGAGCTTGGTGGGATCGTGACAGACCATCAGGTAGACGTCTCCATCCAGGATCTTGGAGTCCCTGGTGATCTCTGGCGCTTTTTGGGATCACTGCAGACCTTCAGGTCATTGTCTCCATCCAGGATCTTGGCGTCCCTGGTGATCTGTGGTGCTTGGTGAAAGCACTGCAGACAATCAGGCTGAGGTCTCATTCCTGGATGTTGGCGTTCCTGGCGATCTGTGGCGCTTAGTTGGAGCGCTGCAGACCATCAGGTGTCAATCATCAGTTCTCAATCCTGGAACTTGGCGTTCCTGATGATCTGTTGCGCTTGGTGGGATCGCTGCAGGAAATCAGTTCGACGTCCCCATCCAGGATCTTGGCGTTACTGGTGATCTGTGGCGCTTGGTGGGATCGCTGCAGACCATCAGTTGTCAACCATCAGTTCTCAATCCTGGAACTTGGCTTTCCGATGATCTGTGGCCGCTTGGTGGGCTCGCTTGTTTGCGGAAAATCAGGTCGACGTTCTCCATCCACAATCTTGGGCGTTCTTGGGCAATCTGGTGGCCGCTTTGGTGGATCGCTGCAGACCATCAGGTGTCAACCATCAGTTCTCAGTCCTGGGAACTTGGCGATCCTTAATAATCCTGTGGCACATGGTGGGATCGCTGCAGGAAATCAGGTCCGACGTCATCCACCACAATCTTGGCGTTCTTGGCAATCTGTGGTTCAAAGCTTGGTTGGATCGCTGCAGACCATCAGTTTGTCAACCATCAGTTCTCAGTCCTGGAACTTGGCGATCCTAATAATCTGTGGCACATGGGATCGCTGCAGGAAATCAAGTCGACGTCTCCATCCAGGATCTTGGCATCCCTGGTGTTCTGTGGAGCTTGGTGGGATCGCTGCAGGAAATCAGGTCGACATCTCATTTCTAGATGTTGGCGTTCCTGGCGATCAATGGGGCTTGGTGGGAGCACTACAGACCATCAGGTCGACGTCTCCTCCCAAGGGAACATGGTTGTTCTAGTGATCTGTGGCGCTTGGTGGGAGCGCTGCAGACCATCAAGTCGATGTCTCAATCCAGGATCTTGGCGTTCCTGGTGATCTGTGGCTCTTGGTGGGAGCGCTGTAGATCATCGTGTGTCAACCATCAGGTCTCAATCCTTGATCTTGGCATTCCTGGTGATCTTTGGTGCATGGTGGGAGCGCTGCAGACCATCAAGTTCACGTCTCCATCCAGGATCTTGGCGTTCCTGGTGATCTGTGATGATTGGTGGGAACGCTACATACCATCAAGTCAACGTCTCCATCAGCATCTCAACATTCCTGGTGATCTGTGGCGTTTGGTGGAAGCGCTGCAGACCATCAACTTGATGTCTCCATCCAGGATCTTGGCATTCCTGGTGATCTGTGGCGCTTAGTGGGAGCGCTATAGACCATCAGGTGTCAACCATCAGGTCTTAATCCTGGATCTTGGAATTCCTGGTGATCTCTATCGCTTGGTTGGAGTGCTGCAGACCACTAGGTCGAGGTTTCCATCCAGGATCTTTATATTCCTGGTGATCTGTGGCGCTTAATGGGAGCGCTGCAGACCATCAAGTCGATGTCTCCATCCAGGATCTTGGCATTCCTGATGATCTTTGGCGTTTGGTGGGAGTGCTGCAGACCATCAGTTGTTAACCATCAGGTTTCAATCCTGGATCTTGGCATTCCTGGTTATCTGTGGCGCTTGGTGGGAGTGCTGCAGACCATCCGGTATCAACCATCAGGTCTCAATCCTGGAACTTGGTGTGCCTGAGGACCTGAGGAGCTTGGTGGGAGCGCTGCTGGAAATCAGGTCGACATCTCATTCTTGGATGTTAGCATTCCTGGCGATCTGTAGTCCTTGATGGGAGCGTTGCAGACCATGAGGTGTCAACTATCAGGTCTCAATACTGGATCTTGGTGTTACTGATGAGCTGTGGCTCTTGGTGGGAGCACTGCAGGAAATCCGGTCGACGTCTCATTCCTGGATGCTGGCGTTCCTGGTGATCTTTGGCGCTTTGTGGGAGTGCTGCAGACCATCAGGTGAGGTCTCATTCCAGGATCTTGGCGTTCCTGGTGATTTGTGGCGCTTGGTGGGAGCAAAGCAGACCATCAGGTTGAGGTCTCATTCCTTGATGTTGGTGGTCCTGGTAATCTGTGGTGCTTCGTAGGAGCACTGCAGACCATCAGGTTGAGGTCTCATTCCTTGATGTTGGTGGTCCTGGTGATCTGTGGTGCTTCGTAGGAGCTCTGTAGACCATCAGGCTGATGTCTCATTCCTGGATGTTGGCGTTCCAGCGATCTGTGGCGCTTGGTGGGAGCGTTGCAGACCATCAGGTTGAGGTTTCATTCCTGGATGTTTGCGTTCCTAGCAATTTGTGGAGCTTGATAGGAGCGCTGCAGACCATTAGGTCGGTGTCTCCATCCAGGATCTTGGCATTCCTGGTTATCTGTGGTGCTTAGTGGGAGCACTGCAGGCCATTAGGTGTCAACCATCAGGTCTCAATCCTGGATCTTGACATTCCTGATGAGCTGTGGCGCTTCGTGGTAGCGCTACTGACCATCAGGTCGACTTCTCCATCCAGGATCTAGGTGATCCTGGTGATCTGTGGTGCTTGGTGGGCGCTCTGTAGACCATGAGGTTGAGGTCTCTGTCCAGGATCTTGGCATACCTAGTGATCTGTGGCGCTTGGTGGTAGCGCTGCAGACCATCAGGTTGAGGTCTCATTCCTGGATGTTTTCGTTCCTGGCGAGCTGTGGCTCTTGTGTGAACGCTGCAGACCATCAGGTATCAACCATCAATTCTTAATCCTGGAACTTGGCATTCCAGATGATCTGTGGCGCTTGGAGGAATCGCTGCAGGAAATCAGGTCAACATCTACATCCAGGATCATGGCGTTACTGGTGATCTGTGGCGGTTGGTGGGATCGTGACAGACCATCAGGTCAACGTCTCCATCCACTTAGAGTCCCTGGTGATCTCTGGCGCTTTGTGAGATCGCTGCAGATCTTCAGGTCATTGTCTCCATCCAGGATCTTGGTGTCCCTGGTGATCTGTGGCGCTTGGTGAAAGCGCTGCAGACAATCAGGTTGAGGACTCATTCCTGGATGTTGGCGTTCCTGGCGATCTGTGGCGCTTAGTTGGAGCGCTGCAGACCATCAGGTTTCAACCATCAGTTCTCAATCCTGGAACTTGGCGTTCCTGATGATCTGTGGCGCTTGGTGGGATCGCTGCAGGAAATCAGGTCGACATCTCATTTCTAGATGTTGGCGTTCCTGGCGATCTGTGAGGCTTGTGTGAGCACTACAGACCATCAGGTCGACGTCTCCCTCCAGGAACTTGGCGTTCCTAGTGATCTGTGGTGCTTGGTGGAAGCACTGCAGTCGATCAAGTTGATGTCTCCATCCAGGATCTTGGCATTCCTGGTGATCTGTGGTGCTTGGTGGGAGCGCTCCAGACCATCAAGTCAATGTCTCTATCCGGTATCTTGTCGTTCCTTGTGATCTGTGTCGCTTGGTGGGAGCGCTGCAGACCATTAAGTCTATGTCTCCATCCAGGATCTTACTATTCCTGGTGATCTGTGGCACTTGGTGGGAGCACTGTAGACCATCATATGTCAACCATCAGGTCTCAATCCTGGATCTTGGCATTCCTGGTGATCTGTGATGCTTGGTGGGAGCGCAGCAGACCATCAGGTTAATATCTCCATCCAGGATCTTGGCATTCCTGGTGATCTGTGATGCTTGGTGGGAGCGCAGCAGACCATCAGGTTAACATCTCCATCCAGGATCTTAACATTCCTGGTGATCTGTGATGCTTGGTGGGAACGCTGCTGACAATCGGGTCGGCGTTTCCCACCAGGATCTTGGGCATTCCGGGTTGATCTTTTGGCAACTTGGTGGGAGCCTATAGACCATCAGGTGTTCAACCATCAGGTCTTAACCTGGATCTTGGAATTCCGGGTGATCTCTACGCTTGGTTGGAGCGCTGGAGATACTAGGGTCGGAGGTTTCCATCCATGAATTTTGCATTCTTGGTGATCTGTGGGGCTTAATGGGAGCGCTTGCCAGCAATCAAGTTTCGATGTCGGTCCATCCAGGATCTTGGCGTTCCTGGTGATCTGTGATGCTTGGTGGGAACGCTGCTGACAATCGGGTCGGCGTTTCCATCCAGGATCTTGGCATTCTTGGTGATCTTTGGCACTTGGTGGGAGCGCTATAGACCATCAGGTGTCAACCATCAGGTCTTAATCCTGGATCTTGGAATTCCTGGTGATCTCTATCGCTTGGTTGGAGCGCTGCAGACCACTAGGTCGAGGTTTCCATCCATGATCTTTGCATTCTTGGTGATCTGTGGCGCTTAATGGGAGCGCTGCAGACCATCAAGTCGATGTCTCCATCCAGGATCTTGGCGTTCCTGATGATCATTGGCGTATGGTGGGAGTGCTGCAGATCAACAGTTGTTAACCATCAGGTTTCAATCTTGGATCTTGGCATTCCTGGTTATATGTGGCACTTAGTGGGAGTGCTGCAGACACATCCAGTATCAACCATCAGGTCTCAATCCTGGAACTTGGCGTGCCTGAAGACCTGTGGAGCTTGGTGGGAGAGCTGCAAGAAATCAGGTCAACGTCTCATTCTTGGATGTTAGTTTTTCTGGTGATCTGTAGCGATTGATGGGAGCACTGCAGACCATGAGGTGTCAACTATCAGGTCTCAATCCTGGATCTTGGTGTTCCTGATGAGCTGTTGCTCTTGGTGGGAACACTGCAGGAAATCCGGTCGACGTCCCATTCCTGGATGTTGGCATTCCTGGTAATATGTAGCGCTTGGTGGGAGTGCTGCAGACCATCAGGTTGATGTCTCATTCCAGGATCTAGGTGTTCCTGGTGATCTGTGGTGTTTGGTGGGAGCACTGCAGACCATCAGGTTGAGGTCTCATTCCTTGATGTTTGTGGTCCTGGTGATCTGTGGTGCTTGGTAGGAGCACTGCAGACCATCAGGTTGAGGTCCCATTCATTGATGTTGGCGTTGCTGGTGATCTATGGTGCTTCGTGGGAGCACTGCTGACCATTAGGTTAAGATCTCATTCCTTTATTTTCGCGGTCATGGTGGTCTGTGGTGTTTGGTGGGAGCACTGCAGACCATCAGATTGAGGTCTCATTCCTGGATCTCGGCGGGCCTGGTTATTTGTGGTGCTTGGTAGTAGCACTGCAGACCATCAGGTTGAGGTCCCATTCTTTTATGTTGGCGTTGCTGGCGATCTGTGGTGCTTGGTGGGAACTGCAGGCCATCAGGTTAAGGTCTCATTCCTGGATCTTGGCGGGCCTGGTGATCTGTTGTGCTTGGTGGGAGCACTGAAGACCATCAGGCTGATGTCTCATTCCTGGATGTTGGCATTCCTGGTGATCTGTGGCGCTTCGTGGGAGTGTTGCAGACCATCAGGTTGAGGTCTCATTGCTGGATGTTTGCGTTAATGGTGATTTGTGGAGCTTGATAGGAGCACTGCAGACCATTAGGTCGGTGTCTCCATCCAGGATCTTGGCATTCCTGGTGATCTGCGGTGCTTGGTGGGAGCACTGCAGGCCATTAGGTGTCAACCATCAGGTCTCAATCCTGGATCTTGACATTCCTGATGAGCTGTTGCGCTTCGTGGTAGCGCTGCTGACCATCAGGTCGACTTCTCCATCCAGGATCTAGGTGATCATGGTGATCTGCAATGTTTGGTGGGAGCTCTGTAGACCATGAGGTTGAGGTCTCTGTCCAGGATCTTGGCATACCTAGTGATCTGTGGCACTTGGTGGTAGCGCTGCAGACCATCAGGTTGAGGTCTCATTCCTGGATGTTTTCGTTCCTCGCGAGCTGTGGCTCTTGGTGTGAGAGCTGCAGACCATCAGGTGTCAACCATCAATTCTTAATCCTGGAACTTGGCGTTCCAGATGATCTTTGGCGCTTGGTGGAATCGCTGCAGGAAATCAGGTCGACGTCTCCATCCAGGATCTTGGAGTTTCTTGTGATCTGTGGCGGTTGGTGGGATCGTGACAGATCATCAGGTCAACGTCTCCATCCAGGATCTTGGAGTCCCTGGTGATCTCTGGCGCTTTGTGAGATCGCTGCAGATCTTCAGGTCATTGTCTCCATCCAGGATCTTGGTGTCCCTGGTGATCTGTGGCACTTGGTGAAAGCGCTGCAGACAATCAGGTTGAGGTCTCATTCCTGGATGTTGGCGTTCCTGGCGATCTGTGGCGCTTAGTTGGAGCGCTGCAGACCATCAGGTGTCAACCATCAGTTCTCAATCCTGGAATTTGGCATTCCTGATGATCTGTGGCGCTTGGTGGGATCGCTGCAGGAAATCAGGTCGACGTCTCCATCCACGAAATTGGCGTTCATGGCGATCTGTGGTGCTTAATGGGAGTACTTCAGACCATCAGGTGTCAACCATCAGTTCTCAGTCTTGGAACTTGGCGTTCCAAATAATCTGTGGCGCATGGTGGGATCGCTGCAGGAAATCAAGTCGACGTCTAAATCCAGTATCTTGGTGTCCCTGGTGATTTGTGGAGCTTGGTGGGATCGCTGCAGTAAATCAAGTCGACATCTCATTTCTAGATGTTGGCGTTCCTGGCGATCTGTGGGGTTTGGTGTGAGCACTACAGACCATCAGGTCGACGTCGCCATCTAGGAACCTGGCGTTCCTAGTGATCTGTGGTGCTTGGTGGAAGCGCTGCAGACCATCAAGTCGATGTCTCCATCCAGGATCTTGGCATTCCTGGTGAACTGTGGCTCTTGGTGGGAGCACTGTAGACCATCATGTGTCAACCACCAGGTCTCAATCCTGGATCTTGGCATTCCTGGTGATCTTTGGTGCATAGTGGGAGCGCTGCAGACCATCAAGTTCACGTCTCCATCCAGGATCTTGGCATTCCTGGTGATCTGTGATGCTTGGTGGGAGCGCAGCAGACCATCAGGTTAACATCTCCATCCAGGATCTTAACATTCCTTGTGATCTGTGATGCTTGGTGGGAGCGCAGCAGACCATCAGGTTAACATCTCCATACAGGATCTTGACATTCCTGGTGATCTGTGATGCTTGGTGGGAGCGCTGCAGACCATCAAGTCAACTTCTCCATCCAGGATCTCAATGTTCCTGGTGATCTGTGGCGTTTGGTGGAAGCGCTGCAGACCATCAAGTCGATGTCTCCATCCAGGATCTTGGCGTTCCTGATGATCTTTGGCACTTGGTGGGAACGCTGCTGACCATCGGGTCGGAGTCTCCATCCAGGATCTTGGCATTCCTGGTGATATGTGGCACTTGGTGGGAGCACTATAGACCATCAGGTGTCCACCATCAGGTCTTAATCCTGGATCTTGGAATTCCTGGTGATCTCTATCGCTTGGTTGGAGCGCTGCAGAACACTAGGTCGAGGTTATCATCCATGATCTTTGCATTCTTGGTGATCTGTGGCGCTTAATGGGAGCGCTGCAGACCATCAAGTCGATATCTCCATCCAGGATCTTGGTGTTCCTGATGATCTTTGGCGCTTGGTGGGAGTGCTGCAGACCATCCAGTATCAACCATCAGGTCTCAATCCTGGAACTTGGCGTGCCTGAAGACCTGTGGAGCTTGGTGGGAGAGCTGCAAGAAATCAGGTCAACGTCTCATTCTTGGATGTTAGTTTTTCTGATGATCTGTAACGATTGATGGGAGCACTGCAGACCATGAGGTGTCAACTATCAGGTCTCAATCCTGGATCTTGGTGTTCCTGATGAGCTGTTGCTCTTGGTGGGAACACTGCAGGAAATCCGGTCGACGTCCCATTCCTGGATGTTGGCGTTCCTGGTGATCTTTGGCGCTTTGTGGGAGTGCTGCAGACCAGTAGGTTTAGGTCTCATTCCTTGATTTTGGCGGTCTTGGTGATCTGTGGTGCTTGCTGGGAGCACTGCAGACCATCAGGTTGAGGTCTCATTCCTTGATGTTGGTGGTCCTGGTGATCTGTGGTGTTTGGTGGGAGCACAGCAGACCATCAGGTTGAGGTCTCATTCCTGGATCTTGGCGGGCCTGGTGATCTATGGTGCTTGGTAGGAGCACTGCAGCCCATCAGGTTGAGGTCCCATTCTTTGATGTTGGCGTTGCTGGCGATCTGTGGTGCTTGGTGGGAGAACTGCACACCATCAGGTTAAGGTCTCATTCCTGGATCTTGGCGGGCCTGGTGATCTGTTGTGCTTGGTGGGAGCACTGAAGACCATCAGGCTGATGTCTCATTCCTGGATGTTGGCGTTCCTGGTGATCTGTGGCGCTTCGTGGGAGTGTTACAGACCATCAGGTTGAGGTCTCATTCCTGGATGTTTGCGTTCCTGGCGATCTGTGGAGCTTGATAGGAGCGCTGCGGACCATTCGGTCAGTATCTCCATCCAGGATCTTGGCATTCCTGGTTATCTGTGGTGCTTAGTGGGAGCACTGCAGGCCATTTGGTGTCAACCATCAGGTCTCAATCCTGGATCTTGACATTCCTGATGAGCTGTTGCGCTTCTTGGTAGTGCTGCTGACCATCAGGTTGACTTCTCCATCCAGGATCTTGGTGATCCTGGTGATCTGTGGTGCTTGGTGGGAGCTCTGTAGACCATCAGGTTGAGGTCTCATTCCTGGATGTTTTTGTTCCTGGCGAGCTGTGGCTCTTGGTGGGAGCACTGCAGACCATCAGGTGTCAACCATCAATTCTTAATCCTGGAACTTGGCGTTCCAGATGATCTGTGGTGCTTGGTGGAATTGCTGCAGGAAATCAGGTCGACGTCTCCATCCAGGATCTTGGGGTTACTGGTGATCTGTGGTGCTTGGTGGGATCGTGACAGACCATCAGGTCGATGTCTCCATCCAGGATCTTGGAGTCCCTGGTGATCTCTGGCGCTTTGTGGGATCGCTGTAGACATTCAGGTCATTGTCTCCATCCAGGATCTTGGCATCCCTGGTGATCTGTGGCGCTTGGTGGAAGCGCTGCAGACAATCAGGTTGAGGTCTCATTCCTGGATGTTGGCGTTCCTGGCGATCTGTGGCGCTTAGCTGGAGCGCTGCAGACCATCAGGTGTCAATCATCAGTTCTCAATGCTGCAACGTGGCGTTCCTGATGATCTGTGGCGCTTGGTGGGATCGCTGCAGACCATCAGGTCAACGTCTCCATGCAAGATCTGCAGACCATCAGGTTGAGGTCTTATTCCTGGATGTTGGCGTTCCTGGCTATCTGTGACGCTTGGTGGGAGAGCTGCAGACCATCAGGTGTCAACCATCAGTTCTCAATCCTAGAACTTGGCGTTCCTGATAATATGTGGCACTTGGTGGGATTGCTGCAGGAAATCAAGTCGACGTCTCATTCCGGGATGTTGGCGTTCCTGGCTATCTGTGGCACTTGGTGGGAGCGCTACAGACCGTCAGGTGTCAACTATCAGTTCTCAATCCTGGAACTTGGTGTTCCTGATAATCTGTGGCGCTCGGTGGAATCACTGCAGGAAATCAGGTCGAGTCTCCATCCAGGATCTTGGCGTCCCTGACGATCTGTGGCGCTTGGTGGGAGCGCTGCAGACCATCAGGTTGACGTCTCCATCCAGGATCAAGACATTCCGTGTGATCTCTGGCACTTGGTGGGAGCGCTGCAGACCATCAGTTCAACGTCTCCATCCAGGATCTTGGCGTTCCTGACGATCTGTGGCGCTTGATGGGAGCGCTGCAGATTATCAGGTCAACGTCTCCATCCTGGATCTTGGCGTTCCTGGTGATCTGTCGTGCTTGGTGGGAGCGCTGCAGATCATTAGGTTGATGACTCCAACCAGGATCTTGGCATCAGGTTGACGTCTCCATCCAGGATCTTGGCATTCCTGGTGATCTGTGGCGCTTGGTGGGAACGTGACAGACCATCAGATCGGCGTCTCCATTCATGATCTTGGAGTCCCTGGTGATCTGTGGCGCTTGGTGGAAGCGCTGCAGACAATCAGATTGAGGTCTCATTCCTGGATGTTGGCGTTCCTGGCGATCTGTGGCGCTTGGTTGGTGCGCTGCAGACCATCAGGTGTCAATCATCAGTTCTCAATCCTGGAACTTAGCGTTCCTGATAATCTGTGGCGCTTGGTGGGATCGCTGCAGACCATCAGGTGTCAATCATCAGTTCTCAATGCTGGAACTTGGCCTTCCTGATGATCTGTGGCGCTTGGTCGGATCGCTGCAGGAAATCAGGTTGATGTCTCCATCCAGGATCTTGGCGTTACTGGAGATCTGTGGCGCTTGGTGGGAGCGCTGCAGACCATCAGGTGTCAACCATCAGTTCTCAATCCTGGAACTTGGTGTTCCTGATAATCTGTGGTGCTTGGTGGAATCACTGCAGGAAATCAGGTCTAGTCTCCATCCAGGATCTTGGCGTCCCTGACGATCTGTGGCGCTTGGTGGGAGCGCTGCAGACCATCAGGTTGACGTCTCCATCCAGGATCAAGACATTCCGTGTGATCTTTGGCACTTGGTGGGAGCGCTGCAGACCATCAGGTCAATGTCTCCATCCAGGATCTTGGCGTTCCTGGCGATCTGTGGCGCTTGATGGGAGCGCTGCAGATTATCAGGTCAACGTCTCCATCCTGGATCTTGGCGTTCCTGGTGATCTGTGGGGCTTATTGGAAGCGCTGCAGACCATCAGGTCGACAACTCCAACCAGGATCTTGGCGTTACTGGTGATCTGTGGTGCTTGGTGGAAGAGCTGCAGACCATCAGGTGTCAACCATCAGTCCTCAATCCTGGAACTTAGCGTTCCTGATAATCTGTGGCGCTTGGTGGGATCGCTGCAGACCATCAGGTGTCAACCATCAGTTCTCAATCCTGGAACTTAGCGTTCCTGATAATCTGTGGCGCTTGGTGGGATCGCTGCAGACCATCAGGTCGACGTCTCCATCCAAGATCTCGGCGTTCCTGGTAATATTTTGCGCTTGGTGGGAGCGCTGTAAACCATCAGGTCGATGTCTCCATCCTGGATCTTGGCGTTCATGGTGATCTGTGGTGCTTGGTGGGAGCACTGCAGACCATCAGGTCGACGTCTCCATCCAGGATCTTGGCGTTCCTGGTGATATTTCGCGCTTGGTGGGAGCGCTGTAAACCATCAGGTCGATGTTTCCATCCTGGATCTTGGTGTTCCTGGTGATCTGTGGCACTTGGTGGGAGCACAGCAGACCATCAGGTCGACGACTCCAACCAGGATCTTGGCATCAGGTTGACGTCTCCATCCAGGATCTTGGCGTTCTTGGTGATCTGTGGCGCTTGGTGGGAACGTGACAGACCATCAGATCGGAGTCTCCATCCAGGATCTTGGCATTTCTAGTGATCTGTGGGGCTTGGTGGGAGCACTGTAGACCATTAGGTGTAAACCATCGGGTCTCAATCCTGGATGTTGGCATTCCTGGTGATCTGTGGCACTTGGTAGGAGCGCTGCTGACCATCAGGTCGACGCCTCCATCCAGGATTTTGGCGTTCCTGGTGATCTGCGGCATTTGGTGGGAGCACTGCAGACCATCAGATCGGCGTGTCCATCCAGGATCTTGGCATTCCTGGTGATCTGTGGCGCTTGGTGTGAGCGCTTCAGACCTTCAATTCGACATCTTCATCCAGGATCTTAGGTGTTCCTGGTGATCTGTGATGTTTGGTGGGAGCGCTTTAGACTATCAGATTGGCGTCTCCATCCATGATCTCTGCATTCCTGGTGATCTGTGGCGCTTGGTGGGAGCAATGTAGACCATCAGGTGTTAACCATGAGGTCTCAATCCTGTATGTTGGCATTCCTGGTGATCTGTGGCGCTTAGTGGGAGCACTGCAGACCATCAGGTCGACGTCTCCATCCAGGATGTCGGCGTTCCTGGTGATCTGTGGTGCTTCGTGGGAGCACCGCAGACCATCAGGTTGAGGTCTCATTCCTGGGTGTTGGCATTCCTGGCGATCTGTGGCGCTTGGTGGGATCTCTGCAGGAAAACTATAATAAATGTTGTATTTTTTTCTCTCCTTTTTAGGTGATTTTTATAATGATTTTTGACACAAAAATCTGGCATCAAAAGATGAAAAGACACTCAAATATATTGTACCAAAATTGAAACATTTTTCTAAAGTTCTTAATATAACAGTTATTGACCTAAATGTATATGGTTTTTTAAAAGATTTATGAACCAAAAATCACACATCTAAAGGAAGACTAAAACGCACTAAATATTTCATTTAAATTTATATATATTTTAAGCTTTTTATCAGTCTTATTTTCTTTTTTTCATTTTCATAATAATTTTTGAAACAAAGGTAGGCCAACAAAAAGACAAAAACCTTAACCATATTGCGCAAAAACTGGAGTATTCAATAAAACATTTTATGCTACATTCATTGTCCTATTCTTAGGTGATTTTTATAATTATTTTTGAAAAAAAAAATCAGTCAGCAAAAAGATTGGACAATCCCAAAATTAAATAATTATTTTAACATGTTTATTTGAAAGTCATTCCTATTTTTTATGGATGATTTTTGCTTCAAAAATCATTTAGAAAATTGGCTAAAAATAGTAGAATGTACTTAAAATTAAAAGCAGTTTATAAACGATTTAATTTGAATCCAATATTTTTAATAGTTTTTCCCAATTTTGAATGACTGATTTGTATTTCAAAAACTATTTCAAAAATCACATCAAATTCGGTCAATAAAAGTAACATAAAATCATTTAAGAAATATATAAATTTTTGCACAGTATTTTTGAGAGTTTTTACCTCCCTTATTTTGGCCGTTTTTTGCATAAAATATCAATACAGGAATAGACTAAAAAAAAGCGTGGTGGGCGAAGAAAACGAAATTTTTTTATCTTTCAATTCAAATACAATATTTTTCACTATTTTGGCCTCTTTTTTGATGAGTGATTTTTGTTTCAAAAATCATTTAAGAAATCAAATAAAAATCGGACATAAATATTACATAAAAAGTTTAAAATCACATTTCAATTCATACACGAAACTTTTAAGAGTTTTTTATGATAATGATTTGTCTCTGAAAAATCATTTAAAAAATCGGCTAAAAATAAGACAATGAATTTATAGAAAAAAGTTTTTTAAATATATAACGTTTTGTTGCAAAATATTTTGCTTCATCTTAACGGTATTCTGTTTTAATCATTATAAAAATCCTCTTAAAAAAAGTAATAAAAAGGCTTAAAAAAATTTCAGTTTAAATGCAATAATTTTGGGTTTCTTTTTTATGGATGATTTTTGTTTAAAAAGTATTTGAAATATTGCTTTAAAAAGGACCATGAATGTAACATAAAACGTTAAAAAAAATTTACAATTGTCAAAACTTTTTCAGTCTTTTTTTTTTTATAAATTTTTATTAAAATGATCATTTTAAAAAACCGCTACAGTTCAAAAAGTAATTTAATTTGAATACAATATTTTAAGGATTTTCGCCTCTTTTTGATGACTGATTTTAATTTTAGAAATTAATATAACATACAATTTTTGAGGTTTCTTTTCGATTTTTTGATATCTGATATTTGTTTTAAAACAATGAATTTAAAATAAAACGAGTTTAAAAATAATACAATTTGGATACAATATTTAGGGAGTTTTGCCATTTTTTTATGACTGATTTTGATTTCGAAAATCATTCAAAAAATCGCCTAATAACGAAACAATGAAAGTTTTAAAATCATTTAAATTTTTGCACAGTATTTTTTTAGTTTTTCCTCTTTTTGTTGGTGGATTTTCGTTTCAAAAACTATTACTAAAATTGCTTAGAAAGAAACTAACAAAGCTTTAAAAATATTTCAATTTTACCATAAACAGTGTATTTAGATAAAAAAAAAAGGACAAAATAAGAGATCTAAAAAGCTTTAAAAATAATTTCAATTATATATAATGTTTTACCATACACAGTGTATTTAAATTACAAAAGGACAAAAAAGAAACCTAAAAAGGCCTTAAACATATTTCAATTTAGATACAATATTTTACCATAAATAGTTTATTTAAATTAAAATATATTTGTTTAAAATTTCTATGGTACATTAGTTGACATTTTTAAGTGATTTTTAAATTATTTAAAAGCAGTTTAAAAAAAGAGTTTAATTTGAATACAATATTTCTAATAAATTTACCCTGTTTTTTATGAATGTAATATAAAATGAATGTAATATAAAAATTTAAAACGTATCAATTTTTGAGTTTTTTCCTCTTTTGTTTAGGCTGTTTCTTGTTAAAAATCAATTTAAAAATCAACGAAAAAAAGGAAAGAGAAAGACAAAAACCTGTAAAAATAGTCCAAATTAAATACATTATTTTTTTTAGATTTTGACCTCTATCTGATAAGTGATTTTTTTTGTCTCAAAAGGCTTTTAAAAATCGTATAAAAATATAGAAATATATGTAACATAAAAAGTTGAAAACAATATTGAAATTTTAGTACAAAATCTTAGTTTTTTTCATCTTTCTAATGACATATTTTTGTTTAAAAATCTTATGAATTTATTTAAATACAATATTTTTGGGAGTGACTAATTTTTATTTCAAAAATGAATTAGAAAATCGGGTAAATTTTTAGGCGATTTTCTAATTGATTAATGTAACATGAAAAGTCCAGAAATATATTTAAATTTTACCACATTACTTTGGTGGCTATTTTTTTTTCAATTAATCATTATAAAAATTCTCTAAAAAATAGTTCAAAAAATGAAACAGAGAAAAGCTTTATAAATATTACATTTTGTTGGGCTTATTGGCTTCCTTTTTGGGAGTTTTGCTCTCTTTTTTGGTGACTGATTTTTATTTCAAAAATAAATGAGAAAATCGCCTAAAAATAATCAATCAATGTAGCATGAAAAGTCCTGAAAAATATTTAATTTTAGCAAATTATTTTGGTGGCGGTTTTCTGTTTCAATTGATCATTGTAAAAATTCTCTAAAAAATAGTTCAAAAAATTAAAGTTTTAAAAATATTTCATTTTAAATGCAATATCTTTTTGATGACTAGTTTTTGTTTAACAAACATTCCGAAAATTGGCTAAAAATAGGACACTTTCGTGTATGAATTGAAATGTGATTTTAAACTTTTTATGTGATATTCGTTTCCTATTTTTATTTGATTTTTTAAATGATTTTTGAAAAAAAATCACTCATGGAAAAGAGGCCAGAATATTGTATTTAAATGGAAAGATAAAAAAAAAATTCGTTTCCTTCGCCCACCCCACTTTTTTAGGCTATTCTTATATTGATTTTTTTATACAAAAAACCGCCAAGATAAGGGAGATAAAAACTCTCAAAAATGTGCAAAAATTGATATATTTCTTAAATGATTTTGTTACATTTATTGCCAGAATTTTCGGTGATTTTTGAAATAATTTTTGAAATACAAATCAGTCATTCAAAATTGGGCAAAACTATTAAAAATATTGGATTCAAATTAAATCGTTTATTCCTGTATTGATATTTTATGCAAAAAACGGCCAAAATAAGGGAGGTAAATCTCTCAAAAATACTGTGCAAAAATTTATATATTTCATAAATGATTTTATGTTACTTTTATTGGCCGAATTTTATGTGATTTTTGAAATAATTTTTGAAATACAAATCAGTCATTCAAAATTGGGCAAAACTATTAAAAATTTTGGATTCAAATTAAATCGTTTATAAACTGCTGTTAATTTTAAGTACATTGTACTATTTTTAGCCAATTTTCTAAATGATTTTTGAAGCAAAAAACATCCATTAAAAAATAAACATGTTAAAATAATGATTTAATTTTGGGGTTGACCACTCTTTTTGATGGCTGACTTTTTTCAAAAATAATGATAAAAATCGCCTAAAAATGGGACAATGAATGTTACATAAAAAGTTTTGATAAATATTCCAGATTTTGCACAATATGTTTGAGGTTTTTGTCTTTTTGTTGGCCTACCTTTGTTTCAAAAATCATTATGAAAATGAAAAAAACAAAATAAGACTGAAAAAAAGCTTAAAATATATATCAATTTAAATGAAATATTTAATGCGTTTTAGTCCTTTAGATGTGTGATTTTTTATTCAAAAATCTTTTAAAAAACCACATATATTTAGGTCAATAAATGTTATATTAAGAACTTAAAAAAAAATGTTTCAATTTTGGTACAATATTTTTGAGAGTGTCTTTTCATCATTTGATGCCAGATTTTTGCGTCAAAAATCATTATAAAAATCACCTAAAAAGGAGACAAAAAAAATACATCATTTATTATTGTTTTGCACTCGTTTTAATACTGACTTCTGTTTCCATAATAATTTCGAAAATTACCGAAATCAGGCCAATGAATATAACATGAAAAACGGGTTAAAAATAAATAATTACGAAGTAAAAATCTTTGGGAGTTTTTCCCCCATTTTGATAACTAATTATAAAAATCGCATATAAAAGAATAAAAAAAAGAAATGAAAACCTTATATATTTAATTTAAATACAATATGATTTTGGTATCTTTGTGATAAATGACTTTAGCTTTTGTCTAAAAATTTTTTGTTATATTCATTTTCATATTTTTATTAAATTATATTTTAAATAAAAATCAGGTATCAAAATAAGGGCGAAAATTCTTAAAATACTGTATTTTTTCCGTCACCCCCCTTTTTGGGGTTTTTATATTGAGTTTTGAAACAAAAAATTACCCAAAATAAAAAAGAAAAATAAACTAAAAAATATTGTGCAAAAATTTTTATATATAAATTTTCAAACATTCACGTTCTACATATTTCTAGGCGATTTTCTAAATAATTTTTGAAATAAAAATCAGTCATCAAAAAGAGGGCAAATCTATCAAAGATATTGTATTCAAATGAAGTTTTTTATAACTGATTTGAATTTTAAATACATTGTCTTATTTTAGCCAATTTACTGAATGATTTTTGAAATAAATATCATCCATCAAAAATAGGAACAAACTCAAAAATATTGTACAAAAATTAAAATACATTTAAAAATTATTTTTGAAATACAAATCTGTCATCAAAAGAGTGCAAAACTTCCAAAAGTATATATTTCATATATAATACTTATATACTGTTGCTTGAAATTCATTTTAACCGATTTCTGAATGATTCTTTAAATAAAAATCAACCATAAAAAATATGAGAAATTTTAAAAAACACTATGTACTAAAATTTAAATATATTAAAATGATTTCTAAAACATTTTTCTGTTTCATTTTATTTTTTAGGCGATTTTTATGATGATTTTTTTTTAACAAAAAAACAGCCAAGAACCATTGAATAAGAGTCTCAAACGTTTTGTGCAATAATTGATATAATGTCCCAGTTTTAGGCGATTTTCCAAATGACTTTTGAAATATGAATCAGTCATCAAAATGAAGGAAAAACTCGTAAAAATATCATATTGAAAACTATTTATTCTTTAGCTATTTTTTCTTTGTTGTGTTCATTGTCCAATATTTATGCAATTTTTAAAGTGAATTTTGAAACAGAAATTAAGCCTCAAAACAAGAGAAAATCTGACATGAATATTGCATCAGAATTTAAATAATTCTTTAGCTTTTTTCTGTTTGATTTTTGTCTTTTTTGGGCGATTTTTCTAATGATGTTTTGGACAAAAACTAGCCATCAAAAACAGTAAAAATAGTGTAAAAAATGCTGTGAAAAATTGAAATATTTATTTAGTTTTTGTTGCATTTACTCTAGGCTATAGTTTAAATAATTTTTGGAAGAAAATCAGCTATAAAAAGTAAGGCGAAACTCCCAAAATTATTGTATTCAAATTAAATTATCTTTAAATTTATTTTTGTTTTAAATTCAGTGTCCTATTTTTAGCCAATTTTTGAAATGATTTGTTTAAACAAAAACTAGTGAGATATTCTTAAAGTTTTTTTCTCTTTCATTTTAAACTACTTTTTAAAGAATTTTTATAATGATTATTGAAACAGAAAACCGCCACCAACGTTATGTGCTAAAATTTATAAAATCAGTTATAAAAAGCAGGGCGAAACTCCCAAATTATTGTATTCAAATTAAGTTATCTTTAAATTTATTTTTGTTTTAAATTCAGTGTCCTATTTTTACCCAATTTTTGAATTGATTTGTTAAACAAAAACTAGTCATCAAAAAGGGAGCCAATAAACCCAAAATTATTCCAGTTGAAATGAAATATTCTTAAAGTTTTATTTCTCTTTCATTTTTAAACTACTTTTTAAAGAATTTTTATAATGATTATTGAAACAGAAAACCGCCACCAACGTTATGTGCTAAAATTTTAATATTTTTCAGGTCTTTTCATGTTATAAATAAAAAACTAAATAAATAAAAATAAATAAAAATGAATTAAAATAAATAGATAAAAATAAATAAATCAAAATAAATAAATCAAAATAAATAGATAAAATTAGTAATAATAAATAAAAAAATAAATGAATAAATAAATAAAAATAAATAAACAAATAAATAAAAATGAATAAATAAATAAATAAATAAAACAAATAAAACAGATTTAAATAAATATTAATAAATAAGGAAATTAATAAATAAAATTAAATAAATAAGTAAAAATAAATAAATATAATTAATTTAAAAAAAAGTTTTAAAAGATAAATATCAAATATCAATAGATAAATAAATAATAAAAATAAATCGACACAAATATAGATAAATTAAAATAAATAAATCAAATAAATAAATAAATAAATAAATAAAATAGCAAACAAAAATAAATAAATAAAAAAAATAAATAATAAAAATAAATAAATAAATGGGTAAATAAAACAAAATATAAATAAAAATAAATAATAAAAAAATAAAAAGATAAATAAATAAATAAAAAGGCAATAATTAAATAATAAAATACATAAATAAATAAGTAAAAATCAAATAAATAAATAAGTCAAAATAAATAAATAGATAAATAAATAAATCAATCATCAAAACAAATAAATTTATAATAAATTATCAAAATAAATATAAAAATAAATAAATCAAAATTTTCTTTTTATTTATTTATTTATATTGTTTATTTATTTAATTTTTTATTTATTTTTTATTAATTTATTTTTTATTATTTTTATATTTTTTTATTTTTTATTTTTATTTTTATATTTTTATTTATTTATTTTTAATTTATCTTTTTATTTTTATTTTTTATTTTTTTTATTTTTCTTATTTTTTATTATTTTTATTTATTTTTATTTATTTATTATATTTATTTTATTTTTTATTTTATTTTATTTATTTATTTATTTATTTATTTTATTTTATTTTTATTTTTTTTATTATTTTTATTTATTTATTTTCATTTATTTTATATTTTTTATTTATTATATGTTTATTTATTTATTTTTATTTACATATTTTTCTTTTTAGTTAATTCATTTATTCTCATTTATTTATTTTTATTTATATATTTTCATTTATATATTTTTAATAAAATTTTTATTTAAGTATTTTTATTTACTTATTTTTATTTTATTTTTTATTTAATTATTTATTTTATTTTTGTTTCTTTATTTTTTATTTTTTTATTTTTTTTATTTATTCAATTATTATTTATTTATTTATTTATTATATTTATTTATTTATTTTTTATTCATTTATTTACTTATTTCTATTTATTCACTTATCATATTTATTTTTTTATATTTTATTTAATTTATTTTATTTATTTTTTTTATTTATTTTTTATTTATTTTTTATGTTTATTTATTTATTTATTATGTTATACATTTATTTTCATTTATTATTTATTTATATTTATTTATTCATTATTATTTATTTATTTTTTTTATTTTTTATTTAATTTTATTTATTATTTATTTTTATTAATTTATGTACTTTTTATTTATTTATATTTAATAATTCTTATTTATTTACTTATTTTTTTATATATTAATTTTTATTTATTTATTCATTTATTTATTTCTATTATTTTTTATTTATTTATTTATTTAGTTTTTTATTTATTTATTTTTATTTTTATTTATTTTTTTTATTTTTTTAATTTATTTATTTTTTAATTTTTATTATTAATTTCTTTCTTTATTTAAGTTTATTTATTTATTTTTTATTTCTATCTTTTCATTTATATATTTTTAATTTCATTTATTTTTATTAAGTTTTATTTTTTATTTATTTATTCATTTTTTTTGTTTATTTGTTGTTTTATTTTCTTATTGTTTTTATTAGTTATTTTTTATTATTTTATTTATATATATTTCATTTATTTATTATTCATTCATTTATTTAATTTTATCTATTTGTTTATTTAATTATTTATTTATTTTCAGTTTTTTATTTATTTATTTGATTTTTTATGATGTTTTTCTATTTATTCATATTATATGATTATGTTTCTTTTATTTATTTTTTATTTATTTCTTTTTATTTACTTATTTATTTTATTATTTTTATCATTTTATTTTTTTATTCTTATTAATTTGTTTATTTTTTATTTATATTGTTTTTTTTATTTTTATTCATTTATTTTTTATCTATAGTTTTTTTATTCATTTATTTATTTTTATTTATTTATTTGTTTATTTTTTTTATTTATATTTAACTTGTTTTCTTTATTTATTTATTTATTATCATTTATTTATAGGTTTATTTATTATTTATTATATTATATTTATTTTATTTAATATCTATATTTTTTGATTTATATTATTTTTTTTATATTTTTTTATTTTTATTTATTTATTTTATATTATTTATTTAAGTTTATCTATTTATTTTTATTTACTTATTTATTTTTATTAATTCATTTTTTCTCATTTATTTATTTTTATTTATATGTTTTCATATATATATATATGACCTGATCTCGGTCATTTGTGGGTTTCGGGATATGAAGGAAAAAACAGGAGAGAGATAAGTTTACGTGCATGCAATGGAGGACGTGCAAAAATAATCGATGAAACGTTTAAACACAGGTGTATTCTTCTTAGCTACACAGTTGGCCTTTAACTGTAATTATTACGTAACTATGCTAGTGCACAACCGGACGGCAGGTTAGACTGTTATTGACACTATATGGTGACACACGTCTTTGTGTGGCGGCCGACGGGAACGGGACTGCGGGGGCACTGGGCACTCTCGACCCAGTTTGTCTGTGCTGTCTGGGACCCGCTAACAAACTGATCTGACCGATGGTGCGGCCTGTTTCAAATGCCCCCTTTCACACGGCATCGTTATGCAAGAAGCTGATTGGTTATTCTGGCTCCTAAGACACAAGGTCCAATCAAGAAGGGATATAGAGATACGTGGCACACTTTTGAACTGCCAAGCCACGCCAACTTGTAACGTCTTTGGCGGTTGACTTGCTTTGTTACACATAGACACAGAATCACTTATAACGGTTTCACGGGACTTCAGAATATCACGGAGAAGGCATATTCAAAACTGTATTGAATCAGCTCATCACTCCCTCCCCAGTTCTTGCGTCCCGCAAGACATACACTGATCTTATGATTTGTGCATTGTTGTTCTTCTTTGAGTGCCCCACCGCCTTTGAGTGCCGTACCATCCAGTTTGTGCAAAATTTTAAACTATTAGGATAGGTCCATTTGGCATGTTACAAACACAAGTTACAACAAATGAATCTCACGCCTCACAATGTGTCATACAGAAAAACAAATTTAGGTTCACATTCAATGATATCAATAAGAAAATGGATAGCCACAGCTCCAGCTAAAAAAAGTTAAATTCATAAATAAAAATTCACATAGCATGACTCAAAAATGAAACGTTACTCATAAGAAATTTGGTAAAAGTATAAGAAAACTTACTGAATTCCTTCTGCAACACAATAAAAACAAGAAAATAAAAAAACTAAATTCAAAGATTACACACAAAAAATTACCCTTTTTTCAAAATAATCTCATATTCCCACATCCTCGATGGAAGATCACAAATTTCTGACAAAGCATAAACAGCATTGACTATGATATGAAATTTTGGACACAGTATAATCGACATCAATAGAAATGAATAAAAATTAGATGCATTGCAATAAGGTGTTTAATATGACTTGAAACGCAATCAAATTAATAATGCAATAAAAAATAATCAAGTTATAAACACAGACTCACTCATTATATGCTTAGAACTGTAACAAAAAGAATTTTTTATTTTTATTAGACATCAATTTCTCAGCAATAACTGACATGAAACAAAAGTGTATAAGCATGTTTTTGTTGTTCTCTGTTAACTTTGTGACGGACACATTTACTCATGACTTGCGCTGGCATGCTACGCAAGGCACCTAGTACCTGCACTTACAAATTATGTGGATGGTTAGCTTTATCGAAGACTGAGGAACGGTGGCACAACAAGTTACTCTTTTTTTTTTTTTTCTTTCATTAAGTATTTATCTCGTGCACGTTCAAAAAACTGTGACTTGTCAGTCAACTCCCTTACACACTAGCAAACCCACACACACTCATCACATGCACACTTCCATGGCACTCACTCAGCACGTTCATACAACAGCTGACTCACTTGCCTCTGTTTTCTGTGCGACTCACCCACAGGTGTAACTGAAACATTTAATTATATGCGTCGCAATTCCTCTCTCTCTTTGGCTCGTGCCTTACAGTACTCTTTGGAAGATCGTCGGCTACTCTCATTACTTTTTTTATATGATCAATCCCCACAATGGCAAACTCTAACAGTTGTTTGATCCTACGATCTTGTTCAGAAATTAACATTCTTTAGGACATTTCTGTATCAAGAAAAAAATACAATTGGGTTTCACTTCATTATCAAATTTAAAAATTACTTCTCTTTCCCAATGAAAATCTGACTACTCTTTCAACAAACATATCAGTCTCGTTACTTTACTCAAACTCTTTAATGAATTTACGTTAATAATTTCTTCAACAAATATATCAGTCTTGTTACTTTACTCAGACGAACCCTTTAGAACTTACGTTAATAATTCTGTCTTTAAATCTTAATCAAAGTACTTCAATGGAGACAAATGGGATGCATTGTCGTTCGTGATACTACAAATGTGATCAGAACACGGCCTAAGAGAACCATCCTTTTTTTCTCTTATTTTTTTATACACATATTTTTCTAACGTTACTTTCTACAAATTCCCTATCTGCATTTCACCTAACACATGCTATTGATTACACTACTAAAGGCTACACAACTCGTTCATTGTGCAGTCGAACTAATACTAATATTACTATCAGTGACAATTTTTAGCAATCACGACGGCTTCTAGGCGAGGCGAAGTCTCCCACCTCCGGGGGTGTGAAAGGTATCCTCTCATCACATGCCCATAGTGTCCCAAGACACTATCCTGTAACTGTCCCTCTCTGCCATACGGTTGAGATGTTCCCGTTTTCTATGCAATTTGCTCACAGGTCAGCAACTCTATTAGTGCCAGCAGCGGTGCCGGCAGTTCGCTACTGATGCTATTAGTTTGCTTGTATCTTCTTCACATCGAGCCTGGATTCTCTCACTGGGTTGCTTACTGTCATCTGACATCTATCAAAGCTATTTCTTAATTCTAAACATCGCTTGATCCTATCCATACCTTAGGCAGTATCGTAACTTACCTTTACAGGTCGAGGTGGTAAGGGAACTTCTGCACTGTTCACCTTGTTAATACCATCCCTCTACTCTTCAATAGGTCGCGATCAGAAGTAGGGGTGGACTTCCCCCTTCCCACGGGGTCACGGGGGAGAGGCTTTGGTCGACCTCTCTCTGTCCCAGCATTCTTGACTTGTGGGTGGACAGGTTTTTCTCTACTCCCGTACTCCTCAAGGGTGAGGATTTGCATCCCTTCCCTCACAACAAGACAACAAGGCGTCCCTTGTTCCCGGGCACTGCATAACAGACCCGCACGGCACTGGGGGTAACCAGGGGTACTACCTTCCCGGCATTACCTCCATGCCATCTCCTGCTACTGCCAACTTCCGTCCTTCCTGGTGAGGTTGGACTGCTCACCATCTCTCCGTTCAAAACACGTTCGTTACTCCTCTACTTGGTCTGCTACACGAGTCGGTTACTCGGGGGGTCACGAAGGGTCACGAAGGGTGTTCGGGTGCCACCACCGTCGTTTGAATTTGGCACTGCAACCGTCGGTTTTGAATTCTCCCACACTACTCTCTGTCTTAACGGATTTTTCTAATATTTTGTTAATACTTCCGCAGATTCGAATTCTCTCTCGCCTGTTCGTCATCGAATTCGGTTGCGAAACTGTTTAACAGTGGTAATTTATTAACGATTTCTATGATCGCACTCTGTCTGTCTGGTTAGCACTGCGTTTTTTTTTTTTCGAAATCGTAGGGTGTGTGATTGTACACTGTCTTTCTGGCACCTGGGCATTTTCGTGAAATCATTGGGTGTGATTTTACCTGTCCTTTCTGGTTTAGCACTGGTGTTTCGAAATCATATGGTGTGATTGTACACTGTCTTTCTGGTTAGCACTGGCATTTTTCGAAATCATAGGTGTGATTGTACACTGTCTTTCTGGTTAGCACTGGGCATTTCGAAATCATATGGTGTGATTGTACACTGTCTTTCTGGTTAGCACTATGCATTTCGAAATCGTATGGTGTGATTGTACACTGTCTTTCTGGTTAGCACTATGCATTTCGAAATTTCGTATGGTGTGATTGTAAACCCCTGTCTTTCTGTTACCACTAGCTATATTTTCGAATCGTATGGTGTGATTGTACACTGTCTTGCTGGTTAGCACTATGCATTTCGAAATCGTAGGGCCCCTCGATTTATTATTACCGTTCTTAGCACGGTTCGCCATTCTGCCGATTGCTTTAGCCATAAGTGTTTTTATCCAGTTCTTCCGTTTCACCATTTCCCTCGTCATCACCGACCATCGAATTTTCTCTCGTTTCCATGTTTATTTCACTTCATATCACTGTTTGTCGCCAAAAATGATTTACCACTAAAGTTTGTTTGACACCTCACAAGACCTAAGAAGACCTTATCACAGGACCTCATATCACCCCACAAGACTCGCAAGACCCCACAGGACCGTACAGGACTGAGGAACCCCACAGGACCTTATACGATTATTTGCAAGACCCCACAGGACCTCACAAGACCTTACAGGACCTTACAGGACCCCACAGGACCCCACAGGACCCCACGACTGACACCAAAATTATATGACCTGATCTCGGTCATTTGTGGGTTCGGGATATGAAGGAAAAAACAGGAGAGAGATAAGTTTACGTGCATGCAATGGAGGACATGCAAAAATAATCGATGAAACGTTTAACACAGGTGTATTCTTCTTAGCTACACAGGTGGCCTTTAACTATAATTATTACGTTAACTATGCTAGTGCACAACCGGACGGCAGGTTAGACTATTATTGACACTATATGGTGACACACGTCTTTGTGTGGCGGCCGACGGGAACAGGACTGCGGGGGCACTGGGCACTCTCGACCCAGTTTGTCTGTGCTGTCTGGGACCCGCTAACAAACTGATCTGACCGATGGTGCGGCCTGTTTCAAATGCCCCCTTTCACACGCATCGTTATGCAAGAAGCTGATTGGTTATTCTGGCTCCTAAGACACAAGGGCCAATCAAGAAGGGATATAGAGATACGTGGCACACTTTTGAACTGCCGAGCCACGCCAACTTGTAACGTCTTTGGCAGTGGACTTGCTTTGTTACACATAGACACAGAATCACTTATAACGGTTTCACGAGACTTCAGAATATCACGGAGAAGGCATATTCAAAACTTTATTGAATCAGCTCACACACACACACACACACACACACAACACACACACACACACATATATATATATATATTATAGATATATATATATCTATATATATATATATATATATATATAGATATATGTATTGATTTTTATTTAAGTATTTTATTTACTTGTTTTTATTTTTATTAATTATTTATTTTATTTCTATTTATTTATTTTTAATTTTACTTATATTTTATTTTATTCATTTTTAATGATTTATTTATTTTTTATTTGTTTATATTTAGTTTTATTTATTTATCCTCATTTATTGATTTAATTTATTATTTTTTATTTATTTATCTATATTTTTTATTTATTTTCTTTTTATTTTTTTTGTTTTTATTATTCATTTAAATTTTTTTATTATTTTTTTTAAAAAATTATATATTTTTATTTTTTATTTATTTATTTATTTTATTTATTTATTTTTATTTATTTATTTATTATTTCTAATTTATTTTTTATTTTTTTAACTTATTTTTTCATTTATTTATTTTTTTTTATTTATTTCTTATTATTATTTATTTATATTTGGTTCTATTATTTTTATTTATTTATTTTTATTCATTTATTTATCTTTTATTTATTTATTTATTTATTTATTGATTTATTTTTTATTCATTTATTTTTTTATTTATATATATATTTATTTTCATTTTTTATAATTATTCTTATTCATTCATTTGTTTTTATTTGTTCATTTATTTATATTTATATTGATTGATTGATTGATTTATTTTAATTTTAATTTTAAATTTTTTGTTTTTATTATTTACTTTTATTTATTAATTTTTTTTATTTATTTCTTTATATTTGTTTATTTATTTATTATATTATTTATTTATTTATATCTATATATTTATTTATTTTTATTTATCTATTTATTTTTATTCATTTTTGTTTATTTATTCATTTATTTGTATTTATTTTGTTTGATTGATAGATTTTTTATTTTTTAATTTATTTATTTATTTTTTATTTTATTATTTTATTCTTTATTTATTTTTATTTATTAATTATTTTTATTTATTTATATTTTATTTTATATACTTTTTTTATTGATATATATTTATTTGTTTTATTTATTATATTTTATTATTTTATTTGTATTTATTTTTTCCTTCTTATTTATTTATGTTTATTTGTTTTATTGATTTATATTTTCTTATTTTATTTTTATTATTCATTTATTTTTTTATTAAGATAATATTTATTTTTAATTTTTTTATTTATTATTTTTATATATTCAATTTTTATTTATCATTTACTTATTTTATACATTGATGATTATTTTTATTTTTTATTTATTTATTTTTATTGTTTAGTTATATATTATGATTTTTATCATATTTATTTTGATTAATCTATTTTTATTTATTTATTATATTTATCTATTGTTTATTTATTTATAGTTATTTATTTGATTTTTTATTTACTTTAATTGATTTATTAATTTTTTTATTTATTTACATTTTTATTTAATATTTGATTTTTTGATTTATTTATTTATTTTTTTATTTATTTATTTTTTTCTTTATCTTTTTTTATTTTCATTTATTTATTTATTTTTATTTACTTATTTATTTTATCTAGTTTATTTTCATTTCTTTATTTTTTTATTTATTTATTTATTTTTGTTAATTTTTATTTATTTTTATTTATAGATTTTTGTTATTATATAATACTTATTTTTATTTTTTATTCATTTATTTTCTTACTTATCTATTTATTAATTTTTTTATATTTTTATTTTTGTTTATCTATTTATTTTCAATTATTTATTTATTTTCAGTTATTTATTTACTTATCTTTATTTACATTATATTAATTTTTAATTCATTTATTTATTTATTTATTTTTATTTATTTTCATTTTTTTTATTTATTCATTCTTATTATTTATTATTTTTATTTATTTTTATTTTTTTTATTTATTTATTTATTTATTTATCTATTTATTTTTATTAATCATATTTTTATCGATTCATTTATTTATTCATTTTTATTTTTTTTATTTATATATTTGTTTATTTTTATTATTATTTAATATTATCATTATTTGTTTTTATATATTCATCATATTTTTTATTTATTTTTTTGATTGATTAATCGATGTTTTAAAATCTACTCATCTATTTTTATTTTTTATTTTTATTTATTTATACATTTTTATTTATTTTATTTATTTTTATTTATATATTTTTCATTTTTCATATATATTTATTTGTTTTTAACTTATTTATATTTTTCAATTTTTATATTTATAGTTTTTTCATTTACTGATTTATTTTTTATTTCATTATTTTATTTACTCATTTTTTTCATTTAATATTTGTTTTATTTCCCCTCATATTTATTTATTTTTTATTTATTTATCTATTCATTTATTTTCATTTATTTCTATTTATTTATGTATTTATCTATTTTTATTTATTCATTTACTTATTTATTTTATACATTGATTTATTTGTTTCTATTATTCTATTATTCATTTATATATTTTTATTTATATATATATTTTAATTAATCTATTTTTATTTATTTGAGTTTATTTATGGATTTATTTATATTTATTCATTGTTACTTATTTATTGTTATTTATTTAACTTTTTATTTACTTTGATTGATTTATTAATTTTTTATTTATTTATTTATTTTTAATTATTTTATTTGTTTATTTTTATTTTTTCATATATTTTTAGTTATTTATTATTATTAATTATTTATTTATCTTAATTATTTATTCTTAGCCATTTATTATTATCTATTTATTCTGATTTATTTATCTTTAGTTATTTATTTTCAGGTCATTTATTGTTATTTATTTATTTTTTATTTATTTTTCTTTGTTAATTTAGTTTTTTTTATTTATTTATTTATTTATTTATTTATTTGTTTATTTGTTTATTTATTTATTTTATTTATCTATTATATTTATTTATTTATTTATTTATTTCCCTTCTGTATGTTTATTTATTTTTATTTATTTATTTTTTATTTATTGTTATTTAAGTAATTTTTTATTTTTTACTTTGATGATTTTAAATAATTTTATTTATTTATTTCTTTTCATTTATTTATTTATTTATTTTTGTTTTTCAATATTTTCATGTTATTTATTCTGATTTATTTATCTTTAGACATTTATTTTTAGTCATTTATTATTATTATCTATTTATTCTTATTATTTATTATTTAGTTTTTATTTTTAGTCAATTTATTGTTATTTTATTTATTTTTATTATTTTTTATTTGTTTATTTTAATTTATTTATTTTTATTTCTATATTTGTTTATTTACTTTTATTTATTTATTCTATTTCTATTTATTTTATTTTATTTTATTATTTTCATTTATTTATTTTCATTTCTTTATTTTTATTCATCTACTTATTTTTGTTTATTTATTTATTTTTATTTATTGATTTTTTAGTTTATATAATAATTATTTATTTTTATTTTTTATTCATTATTTTTTTATTTATCTAATTTTTTTATTTTTTATTTTTAGTTTATCTTTATTTATTTATTTTATTTTTTTAAATTTTTTTTATTTTTATTATTTTTTACTTTATTTATTTTACCTTATTTATTTATTTATTTTTTTTTATTTAACTATTTCTCTTTTTATATATTTGTTTGTAATTAATTATTTATTTTTTACCTGTTTATTTTGATTTATTTTTTATTTATTTATTTATTCATTTTTATTTATTTATTTTCTATTTATCTTATTTAATTAATTTACTTATTTCTATTTATATATTAAATTTTATTTTTTTATTTATTTATTTATTTATTCATTCATTTATTTATTTATTATTGTTTATTTATTTATTTATTTTGATTCATTTTCTTATTATTTATTTAATTATTTATTTATTCTTATTTATTCTTATTTACTTTTATTTCTTTTTTAAATTATTTTGTTATATATTTATTTTTATTCATCATTTATTTTTATTTATTTATTTATTTTTATTTATTCATTTATTTATTTTTATTTGTCTATTTTATTTGTTTATTTATTGTTATCAATTTATGTGTTTTTTATTATTTATTTATTTTTATTTTTATACTACTTATTAAGTTTTATTCATTTTTATTTTTATTTATGTAATTTTATTTCTATATTTTTTATTCATTTAGTTTTTTACTTATTTTTATTTTTTATTTATGTTTTAATTTTTATTTATTTATTTATTTTCATTTGTTTTTATTTTTTATTTTTATTTATTTTTATTTATATTTATTTTTTTTTATTTATTTATATTCTATTTTGTTATTTATTTATTTTTATTTTTTATTTATTAATTAGTTACTATTTTATTTGTTTATTTATCATTTTTATTTTATTTATTTATTTTTTATTTATTTATAATCATTTATTTCATTTTTTAGTTTTATTTATCTTTTTACTTATTTATTATTCATTTATTTATTTAGTTTTTATTTTTTTTTTTTTTTTTTTTTTTATTTATTTTGGTTTATTTTTATTTGTTTTATCCTATTTATCAATTTATTTCTTTTATTTATTTATTTATATTTTTATTTGTAATTCATTTATTCATTTTTTTATTTTGTTTTTATTTATTTTGCTTTATTCATTTATTTTGATTCATTTTTTAATCTATATTTTTTATCATTTATTTTCATTTTTTATTTCATTTATATTATTTTTTTATTTTTTTTTATATTTCTTTTATGTGTTTTTTTTTATTTATTTTTTGTTTTTTATTTTATTTGATTTTAGTTTATTTATTTTTATTTTTTTATTTTTATTTTTTATTCTTTTTTATTTATTTTAAATATTTTTATTTATTTATAATTGTTAATCTTTATTTATTTTTATCTTTATTTATTTTTTATCTAGTTATTTTTTATTTATTTCTTTATTTATTTTCATTTATTTATTTTTTTATTATTGATTTAATTTTGATATATTTACTTTTTATCTATTTACGTTTATAATTTATTTTATTTTATGAAGTTTTTATGAGGTTGGTAGGCAAAAATTCTCGTATGATCTGGTTTTGTCTGAATTCTGTTTTGGATAAAAGGAAGACGGTTTCATTAGAGCATACTGAGGTGCTAACGGGACGTGAATTAGCCAATTATGCAAATGAGCATATTGCTGTACGACAGTCTACCACCTACCTTATTTGAGGGCTCTCTGCGGTATTCCTTACATTCATACAAATCATCAATGATGAGCGAACAATAGTTGTCTTTTATAGAATGGTTGAATAATAACTTTTTAACTTTGTTTTAGTGTCTCTAGTTTGGTGTTTCAGTTAGGCTCTACAATTAAATTCCCATTTCATTGTTTTATATGATGTAATTTTGTAGAATCTGTGCTATTACATAGATTCCACTGTTTTTAAATATTGTCTAACTTTTTGTACTGGTGTGTGTGTTTTTGCCATGACTCATATTTTTGAAAATGCATATCATTTAGTTTTATTGAAGACGAGACCAAATTTTCCCTCAATGAATAAATCTTG